>NC_141873.1:196403542-196569792 GCF_056163025.1 Triticum urartu
GACGACGCGGGGACGACCTGATCCAGGCGGCGGCTTGCGAGGGACTGGTCGCGGGCTTCGGCAAGGACGCAGGGTCGCGGAGGAGACCGGCGACTAGGCGTCCATGGAGGCTCCTGCGAGGATGCGGCGAGGAGGCAGCGACGACCCGGTGGTGGGAAACCATGGCGTCGGGGAAAAAACTTGGGGCGGCGCCATGGCTTGATCTGTTGCAAGCAGAGGAAGAAAACTGAGGAACGAGGGAAAGTAGAGGGAGGGAGGAAGGAGAGCACAGCGTGAGGCACTCATCTCCGGCACGGCGGTGCTCCAAACGGCGGGGGTGGCGCTCGTCCTGGTTGGAGGGAGGAGCTCGGGCGCGTGAGGGAGCCGTTCTCCGGCGAGCAGAGGCGCGGCAGGGGGGTTCACAGCGCGTGGGCTTGAGGCCACGGGGCCCTGGTGGCGCGGTCACCGGCGATGTTGGAGGCGCTGGCTTGCTGGACTTGGACGTCGGCGGGGATGGCGTGGCTTGGCAGGAGTGGTGCTCGCTGGTTGGTGGATCGGGGGAATCCATAGGAGAGCACCGATTTGGGGGAATTGGATGGATCAGATCCGGGGGAATCCCGAGAGAGTGGCGGCGGCGCTAGGTAGGATCCCTAGAAATTAGGGATTTGGTCTCGGTTTAGACTAGTATATATAGCGGGTAGGTTAGGCTAGGGGCTAACTCGTCCCTCTGATCGTAATCAGACGGTCGCGAATAAATAGGTTAGGGTGCCCAATTAACAAAACAGAGATGTTTTGGAGATGTTTGGGGATGATCCGGACACAACGGTGGCGAGAGTCTGAGTCGGGTCCGGGACAGCTTTTCGGACGCGCGCGCGAGGAGGGCCGCGGGCTGACGAGAGGGGTTAGGTAGGGCCTGAGGGTAGGTAGTGGATTGTGGAGAGCGGGTTGGTATGAGAGAAGAGGGGAGAGATGCAGCGCGGCAGGGTTTCCGGAGACCGAAAACGTCCGACAAAAAGACCGGCTATACTGCCGCTATAGTTTAACGGTTGGGCTATCAAACGAACTCCGAATGCGATGAAACTTGGCAGGCGACCTACTAACAACATAACAACACCACACGCCAACTTTCAACCCATTCCGAGAACATTTTCCGGCCAGTTATAAAATAAAATTTCGGAGGTGCCGCGGGCGCGTGCAAGTGTGGTCTGGGCTCAGAACGGACAACGGACGGACCTGGAAGACCGGGACGGATGCAAGTTTTGAAAACATGATGACGCAATGCACATGATGACATGGCAAGATGCATCATGCAAGCGAATGACATGGCAAGATGCAGCATGCAAGCGAATGACAAGGCAACAACAACGAATAACAGGAAGACACCTGGTACATCAGTCTCGGGGCGTCACAGCCACACCCACAATGGAGGGAGTTCGCATGACCACGGTGGCCCCAAGAATGGAAACGGGAATGGAGCAAGTAGCAATCAGAATCGCTCTAACTCAGCCACACACTCCAAGAAGGACCAAAGTCAAATTACTTGTTTCAAGTGCGGGAAGACTGGGCACTATGCCAATGATTGTCCTGAGTTGAAGAATGGCAATGGGAATGGAAGCTCTGGGAAGAAGCCCAACCCTTTCAATAGGGGACAAGTGAACCACGTGAACGTGGAGGAGGTTGAAGAGCAACTAGACGCAGTGATTGGTAAGTTTTTGGTTAAGTCATTTACCGCTCTCGTTCTTTTCGATACTGGTGCATCGCATACATACATATCAAGGGGATTTGTGGACAAGTTTAAGTTACCCACCTTAGCCCTTAGGACACCCTTGCTAGTAAGCTCACCAGGTGCAGAGTATATGGCCAGCCGATGGTGCGATCGGATACCCTTAACCATTGGTAGCCATATTTCCCCCTCAGACCTTATAATTTTTTAGTCACAAGGATTGGATGTGATACTAGGAATGGACTGGCTATCGAAGTATGGAGGAAACATTGACTGTGCTAGTAGGTCAATTACTCACCACCCCGGAGGGAAAAAGGATCAAGTATATATCCAAGCATTCGCTGAGGAGGACCCAAGTAAATTCTCTCACGAGAGTTGTTCAGGAGGAAGTGCCTGTAGTGAAGGATTGTCCGGATGTATTTCCAGAGGAATTACCAGGCATGCCACCAGATCGAGACATTGAGTTTTTGATGGAGTTATTGCCAGGGACCGGCCCGATATCGAAGAAACCATACCGGATGCCCGCGAATGATCTGCAGGAGAATAAGAAACAACTTAAGGAGTTATCGGAGAAAGGTTACATTTGACGAAGCTCGTCACCATGGGGAGCCCCAGTGCTCTTGGTTGAGAAGAAGGACAAATCTCTGAGAATGGTGGTTGATTATCATGCATTGAATGAAGTGACGATCAAGAACAAGTACCCGCTGCCGATGATCAATGATTTGTTTGACCAGCTGCAAGGAGCTAAAGTATTTTCCAAGATCGATCTGCGATCAGGATATCACCAACTGAAGATCCGAGAACAGGATATACCTAAGACAACATTCACCACAAGGTACGGGTTATATGAGTATACGGTTATGTCATTTGGACTAACAAAATCCCCAACCTATTTTATGAGCATGATGAATAAGGTGTTCATGGAGTTCTTGGATAAGTTTGTAGTGGTGTTCATTGATGATATCTTGGTATACTCGAAGAATGAAGAGGAGCACAAGGAGCATTTGCGTTTAGTTCTCAAGAAGCTCAGGGAACATTATTTATATGCCAAGTTCAGCAAATGTGAGTTTTGGTTGAAGGAAGTTGGATTCCTTGGACATGTTATATCTGGAGAAGGTATAGTAGTAGACCCCACCAAGGTTCAGTCAGTCACTGAGTGGTTGGCACCCACCTCAGTTGGAGAGATCCGCAGTTTTCTTGGACTCGCAGGATATTATCGGAGATTCATTGAGAATTTCTCTAAGATTGCGAAGTCCATGACGGAGTTGTTGAAGAAGGACACCAAGTTCAAGTGGACCAAAGAATGTGAAGCAAGTTTTCAGGAGCTGCAGAAACGTTTGGTTACAGCCCCAGTGCTGATTTTGCCAGATATACGCAAGGATTTCCAAGTATATTGCGACGCGTCTCGCTTAGGACATGGAGACATACTTATGCAAGACAGAAGAGTCGTCCCATATGCCTCGCGTCAACTTTGACCGCATGAGTTGAATTATGTCACACATGACTTGGAGTTAGCAGCCATAGTGCATGCACTCAAGACCTGGAGACATTTTCTTATTGGAAATCAATGTGATGTGTACACGGATCATAAGTGTCTAAAGTACATTTTCACGCAGAAGGAGCTGAATCTCAGGCAAAGGAGATGGTTGGAGCTCATAAAGTATTATGATTTGAAGCTGCATTATCATGGAGGCAAGGCCAATGTCATAGCAGACGCTTTGAGCCGGAAGAGTTATGCCAATATCCTCGTCAGCGGAGGATTACCAAAGGAGTTAGCGGAAGATCTCAGGGAGCTTCATTTGGAGATAGTTCCTAGAGGTTTTGTTGCAGCATTGGAGGTTTAGTCAACATTATTGGGAAAGATTCGAGAAGCTCAAAAGGATGACAAGGAAATTTCCGAGATAAAGGAGAGAATGAGGAAAGGACAATGGTTTTCGTGAGGATGAGCATGACACCTTGTGGTTCGAGGACCGTGTTTATGTGCCCAATAATGTCGAGATTAGGAAGTTGATACTTCAGGAAGCTCATGACTCTCCATACTCGATACACCCTGGAAACACCAAGATGTATTTGGATTTGATGGAGCATTTCTGGTGAACTGGTATGAAAAAGGATATTGCCGAGTATGTAGCCGTATGTGATGTATGTTAGAGAGTGAAGGCAGAACATCAGAAGCCAGCCAGATTATTGCAGCCTATGCCAATACCCGAATGGAAGTGGGACAAGCTTGGCATGGATTTCATCACCGGATTACCTAGGACCCGATCGGGATATGATTCTATCTAGGTAGTAGTGGATCGTTTGACCAAAGTGGCTCACTTTATCCCAGTGAAGACCACCTATACAAGTGCGAAGTTGGCCAAGATATATATGACCAGGATCGTATGTCTGCACGGAGTTCCAAGGACCATCATATCAGATAGAGGAACATAGTTTACTTCAAAGTTTTGGCACCAGCTGCACCAGACTTTGGGTACTAGGCTAGAGTTCAGTACATCCTTTCATCTGCAGACAGATGGACAGATCGAGAGAGTCAATCTGATTATGGAAGACATGTTGAGAGCTTGTGCGCTAGATTATGGATCTAGTTGGGATGACAATCTACCCTATGCGGAGTTCTCATAGAACAACAGTCACCAAGCCAGTTTGAAGATGACACCTTTCGAAGCTTTGTATGGAAGAAGATGCAGAACACCATTGATGTGGGATGAAGTTGGAGACCGTCAGTTGTTTGGACCAGATCTAATTAAAGATTCAGAAGAGAAGGTTAAGCTGATTCGAGATAGACTGAAGGTAGCTCAGTCCAGGCAGAAGAGTTATGCAGACTCCAAATGCAAGGAGGTAGTATATGAAATCAGAGACAGAGCGTATCTTCATCTATCACCACTGCGAGGAGTTAAACGCTTTGGAGTTAAGGGAAACTTAGCCCCAAGATTTGTAGGACCATATCGAATTTTGGAACGTATGGGAGAAGTAGCCTACAAGTTGGAGTTACCCGAAGGATTGTCAGGAGTTGATGATGTGTTTCACGTTTCCCAGTTGAAGAAGTGCCATGCCGAGATGGCCGATATTCCTCTAAGAGATACGGTGCCCCTGGAAGCAATTCAGTTGGATAGTGATTTGACTTACGAGGAGAAACCAGTCAAGATTCTCGAGTTTGCCAGCCGAGTTACACGTAGTAAAGTTATTAAGTTTTTTAAACTTCAGTGGAGCCACCATACCGAGGATGAAGCAACCTGGGAACGAGAGGAAGAGCTACGCAAAGACCACCCACACCTATTTTCTAGCCAACCCGAATCTCGAGGACAAGATTCATCTTAAGGGGGTAGGTTTGTAACATCCCAAATTTTTAATTTGGAATGTTACACATAGGTCATCATATGCATATCATATTTTAATTGCATTTTGGTTTTGATCCTAAAATCCTAAGCAACTCAAGGACCCACGGAGAGAGTTGGGGTTTTTATGATTTTCATATTGGATTTTTTTTCAAATATTGGAAAGAGGATCATTTTGGTTTTATTAATTTTCTCTCCAAAAATATTTCATAATAAAAATATATGAGAGGAGATAATATGACTTCTCCAAACTAAATGAAATGTTGGAGGAAAAATGTTAAAATCAAATAAATAATTTTATTCGGATTTTATTGCTATTTTATTTTAATTAGAAAAACATGCATTTTTCAAAATTGCATTCTTAGCCCAAATAAATGTTCACTTTGTCCGAAATATTATTAGAGGACCATGAAAATTTATTTCAGGATTTTTGGACTTTGTTTGGTATTTCTTTCATTTATTTTACTCCGTTCGTTTAAAAAACGCGCACCGGCCTAGCGGGCCGTGCCCGACCCGGACACTGCCGCGTCACGCCTTTTTAAGGCGAGGCCGAGGCCGCATCAGCCCACCCACCCTGCCGCCCAAACCCTAGCACCGCTAGCCACCACCACCCACCGCCGTCCGCCGTCGCTGTTTGCCGCCGGAGTTCGTCGCCGCCAGTTTTTCTGCCGGTTTTAGTCGGTTTTATTTCGGTAAAAACCTAGATCGGTTTTTTAGATCGGTTTTTATTTTGGTTTAGTTTATTTAACGAACGTTCGTTCGTTAGATCTATTAGTGAACGATTTTCGTTAGATTGGTTCTGTTAGTGGACGTTCGCGCCGTAGTTTTTTCTTTTTATTTCCTTTTTCGGCCAGGGACCTATCTATGAATATTTTTATCGCAAATAAGCCCCTGATCTTCAAACCCTCCTAACTTTTCAACCGTTTGTCCAAATCCAGTGAAACCAATGCTGAAATCTTCGTATCGAGCCCCTCTTTCTGTTTAATCAACTTGAACAAGGTTTTGATAATTTAAAATTTTGGTTTCAAACAGATTTGATTTCGAAGTTCTTTTGACCGTAGTTTCAGTTCCGTAGCTCCGATTCGATTGATTCTTTTTGCAGATCGAATCTTTTTAGTTGAGTTTTCAGATTCGATCTTCTTATTTGAGTTTTACCTGTGCATCTTTGCTTGATTGCTTATGTATGCTATTGTTTGTTTGCGATAGAATTCCTGGAGTGTGAAGCATGCTACTACGAGTCTCTAGGGTTTGCAGATCATCAGCAAGGCAAGTAACACATTGATCATACTCTTTTCATACCCAATTTTTATGCATTAGTTACAACCCTCAAATATTGCATGTTTAGGAGTTGATAACATGTGGGTATTGGGAAGTAGATGATGAGGTAGAACCTATTACCTGTTTCATTTTCAAACCCTTGGGAGTTACTCTACGTTATGCTTATGTTGCTATGCTATGCTCGTAGACGTGGATTGTGTTTGAGTGTATCCATGACAGATGTGAGATTGTTAATTAATGGTTCAACTTAAGGTGGCAACTTTAATACACATCTGGGTGGATTGTTGGTTTGGGCACCTGGGGTTATACCAGTGTTGTCCTAGGAGATCTCGGGGTTATACCATGTGATCCTCCTATGGTCCGCCACCCAGGCTCAAAGGGATCATACGATTATTCATGCTAGAAACTTCCCTATGCAGCCACAAGCTATTATGGGCTCTAGCATAGTTGAGTAGTTTGCATGACCTCTTCCAGTGGTAGGCTAGAAGATGTAGGGGATGTAGGTTGGTATTGTCTACCCGGGGTTAGAGTTAATGCTTCTGAAAGACTGTGTCTTGGTCATCCGTTTCTCAAACACCATGTAGTGCGAGAAATCCAAGGGAGGAGATCGAGTCTTGTGGGGAAAAGTGCGCAAACCTCTGCAGAGTGTACAAACTAATCATGGTTAGCCGTGTCCCCGGTTATGGACAGCTTGAGTATCTGGTTCTTGGACTATCATGTTGATCTCATCACTCTAATTTAATTTGTTGGGTTGATAATTACTTTTAATTGGGATTGAGATGGGGGTACCTTCTTGATGTTTCAACTACCATGATAGTTAAATAAAAATATATTCCTTTGTTGTAGGGAAAAATCAGCTTTTCGCAAAACATTATAACCATAGAGCCTCCACCAGCCATATATGCATGTAGTGATAGCATTTATTATGTTCTCTGCTCTACTGTGTTATATTGCTAGCATATTCCATGTGCTGACCCGTTTCCGGGCTGCAACATATCATGTTGCAGACTTTTCAGACGAAGAGTAAGGTGCGCTAGGTTGTTTGTCTTGCACTCAGCTATGCCGTTGGAGTTGATAGACTCACTTTATCTTCCAAGCCTTCCGCTGTTATCTTATTTAGATGGCCTTAAGCCATATTTATTGTAATAAGTTCTGTATTGAGACTATCGATGTAATAAGTGTGTGATTGCTACTCTGTTATAAATCCATTCAAGTATTGTGTGTGTCAGCATTACCGATCCAGGGATGACACTGAAGCACAGAGATTTGACCGTTTGAGGTTGGATCGCTACATCTTTATAATCACCTAGTTACGTTGTGACATTTGATAGCACACAAGGTGTTCTTCCGGTACTCAGGAGTTGCATAATCTCATAGTCAGAGGAACATGTATAAGTCATGATGAAAGCAATAGCAATAAAACTAAACGATCATTTATGTTAAGCTAATGGATGGGTCTTGTCCATCACATCATTCTCTAATGATGTGATCTCATTCATCAAATGACAACACATGTCTATGGTTAGGAAACTTAACCATGTTTGATTAACGAGCTAGTCAAGTAGACGCATACTAGGGACACTCTGTTTTGTCTATGTATTCACACATGTACTAAGTTTCCGGTTAATACAATTCTAGCATGAATAATAAACATTTATCATGATCTAAAGAAATATAAATAACAACTTTATTATTGCCTCCAGGGCATATTTCCTTCACCCGGGTGCCCGGCCGCCCCTAGGCGCCCGCCCCTGAACGGTCCGGGTGCCCGGTCCCCTTTTAACCGGGTGCCCGGACTCCAACGAACTTGCCTATGTGCATCTTGGGCTAAATGACCCATGTACCCCTGTTTACCTCTTATTTCTTCCCTAGACTATAAGTACCCATATCCTAGCTTGTTTGAGGGGTTAGCAAAGTATTAGATAGACAAAGAGAGAGTTGTGCTCATCTTCCTCCTCTTGGAGATCTAGGCCTCCTCTTGGAGAAGCTCCTCTTGGAGATCAAGACCTCCTCTTGGAGAAGATCCTCTTTGGATTCAAGACCTCACCTAGTGGGAAGAACCTTAGCCTAGTGTTACTTTTCCTTGAATTGTTCTTGTATGCTTGTGGATCTCATGTATGCTACTCTAGTGGATGAGTTATTTGGGTTTGTTTGAGTGATTCCCCTCTTGTGTTCTTGTGTGTTCATCATTTCCCCTCCAAGAGCGAAAAGATCCCCTCTAGGGTTTCACCCTACAACACCGTTGTTTGGCTATGTTACCGCTTTGCTTGGCTCCTCTTATAGCGTTGCTAGTTGCAGGTTGTCCATGCTGGGACATGGATATCGTGGGATATCAGAATATCTCTTATTTAATTAATGCATCTATATACTTGGTAAAGGGTGGAAGGCTTAGCCTTTTGCTTGGCATTTTGTTCCACTCTTGCCGCCCTAGTTTTCGTCATATCGATGTTATGTTCCTTGATTTGCGTTCCTTACACGGGCGGGGTTTATGCCCCCCTTGGCAGTTTGCTTTGAATAAAACTCTACCAGAAAGGTCCAACTTTGGCTTTACCATTTGCCTTTGCTTTCGATTCTACACCGGCTCCGCTCCCCGAGGCAGCGCCGGTCTCAGTCTCAGCGTCGGTCCGATGCCGATCTGAGTCTCAGTGCCGGTCTCAGTCTCAGCACCGGTCTACGTGTCGGTCTCAGTCCCCGATGCCACCGGTTGATCATCGGCAAAGGCTAAAAAATCCGCCTGCCGCCCTATAGACGTCGTCGCAATCACCAGAACCATGTCCTTCATCGTTGCTATCCATGTTTCCTATGATTAAATCTAGTAAATTAATTCTAGACCTAATAAAATGAATAATGACATACAAAAGGCCTATGTTTTGCAGGAACATTGACTCCTTCCTGGTGCGGAAAATCCCGGGCACTCGATATGTCATAATTTGTAGTACAAGTCATGCCGAAATTCACGGAAAATTTTGGCATGACCTTTGCTAAAAAGTGGACAAATCGAGAACCTGAAATTTGCCAGAACGGAAATGAATCAACATTCCGGCAAAACATAGGCCACTCAGCTTCATTCCCTGGAAACAACAAAAGGCCACTTGGGCACAATCGAAACATGGGAAAACACAATTGAGGAATTTCATATATCCTGACCACTTCAAATTTGCATGTCCTAGCGTTTGACACTTCAAGAAAATCTACACAAATCACATGCTCTCTCAAACTCAATTCAAAAACCAAATATAGATTATATTTAGTTAACTACTGAACTAAACTTTACTCTAAACTAAACCCTACTGCCCTAATTAACATCTATTTAAACAAACTAAATTCAAAACTAAACCCTACTGAACTAATTAACATCTACATTATCTACTACTTAACATCGTCTATTATTACCCTAACTAAAAACATCAACATTATCTACTAGTTAATATTAACATCTATTAACTAAAAAGGATGGGTTGGGGGGCTTACAGAGAGGGGAGAGACGGTGGCGGGGAGGTGCTTGGCGACGGAGGTAGGGGCGGGGTGGGCGGGCTCAGGATCGGGACACGGCGGTCTTGGCGGGCTCGGGGGTGGTGAGGTCGAGGGCGGCGGCCGTGAGGTCGAGGGAGGTGACGATGAGGTCGAGGGCGGCCCGAGAGGCGGCGGCGGTGAGGCTGGGCGGCCTCGGGCGGCGGCCGTGAGGATGAGCGCGGCGTCGATGTCGGCAAGAGACGGCGGCGAAGTGGGGGCGACGGCGAAGTGGGGTGAGGGACCGATTTGGGGGAGAAGTGGTGGCCGGGGGGAAACCGTTTTTGGTTAAGTCAAAAGTAACGGTAGCGCGTTACAGAAAACGCGCTATAGCTAAGTTAGCTATAACGCGTTTCAGAGAGCGCGCTACTTCTACGTCTTCATCATTTTTTCCCTTTTTCATTTATTTTTCTTTACATTTATATTTTTCCTTTCTCCTTTTTTCTATTTCTTTCATTTTCTTTTACTTCTCTATTCGTTTTTCATTTCATTTTCTTTTCTTTAGCAGTAGCGATTTACATATAAACGCGCTGCTATAAGTTTATTAGCGGTAGCGCGGTTTTTGGAAGATCGCTACTACTATGTGTAGCCCATCGGCTAAGTGATTGGAATTTTAGTAGTAGCGAGTTTTTGGTGAGACACGCTACTGATCTATGTCCATCTGCAGCGCGCTTAGTTTGCACGCGCTACTGCTATCTAGCAATAGCGTGCTCTTTTAACAAGCGCTATTGCTAAAGTTCTGTGTATAACGTTTTCCCTAGTAGTGTATCGGTATGGAGTTTTAATTGAACACAGAGAAAGATAGGGGCTTATAGTTTTGCCTCCCAACATTTTACCTCAAGGGTAATGTCAACAGTAATAGTTCATGAAAACTCACATCCAATTAGCCATATATACCAGGATCTTCCAACATATTGTGCTTGCCAAAGGATAAAGTGTAAAAAGGAAGGGTGAAAATCACCATGACTCTTATGCATTGTAGGAGATAAAAGTAAAAGATAGGCCCTTCGCAGAGGGAAGCAGAGGTTGCCATGCGATTTTATGGTTGGATGCACAAAATCTTAATGCGAAAGAACGTCACTTTATATTGCCCCTTGTGATATGGACCTTTATTATGCAGTCTATCGCTTTTATTACTTTCATATCACACGACCGTATAAAGCTTATTTCCTCCACACCAATCAATCATACATATTTAGAGAGCAATTTTTATTGCTTGCACCGATGACAACTTACTTGGTGGATCTTACTCAATCCATAGGTAGATATGGTGGACTCTTATGGCAAGACTGGTTTGAGGGTGTTTGGAAGCACAAGTAGTATCTCTACTTGGTGCAATGAATTTGGCTAGCATGAGGGGGAAAGGCAAGCTCATCATGTTGGAAGATCCAAGACAATATAATTCATCTCAGATGTAAGAAAACATAACCCATTATGTTGTCTTTCTTGTCCAATGTCAACTCTTTAGCATGTCATATTTTAATGAGTGCTCACAATCATAAAAGATGTCCAAGATAGTATATTTATATGTCAAGACCTCTCTTTCTTTATTACTTCCTATTAATTGCAATGATGACCAAAACTGTGTTTGTCAACCCTCAACAACTTTTATTCATCATACTCTTTCTATGTGAGCTCATTACTCTCCATAAGACTCACATAAGACTCACATGATCTTTTTGTTTCTTTTTATTTCTTTCTCTTTTCTTTTATTCACTTAAGATCATGGAAAAATAATCAAGCCCTTGACTCAACACTAATCTTTATTATATAGCTCACGGACTCGATTACATAGAAGGATAATAAAGCAAAACTCACGACTAGATCATACTAAGAACTTTTATTCTACTAGATCAAGATATTACCAAAAGGATCGAACTAGGAAAAATGGTAAAGATAAAAGTGATGGTGATACGATATCGGGGCACTCCCCCAAGCTTGGCAGTTGCCAAGTGGAGTGCCCATACACATGTGATTATGTCTCTCTTTTAGTTGACTTGCTGCTTTAGGTCCATTATTTCCTTTCAGAGTTTTCCTGTAACAGCCAAAGCTCCCTGCACCCAAGGGTGTTGCATAGCTGCGGGAGAACCAGTGACACTCTTTTTCATATTCTCATAAGAAAGAAATCTAACATTGGAAGGGATAACCGAGTTTGGAATAGCTGAGCTCTGCAGTTCTCCCGTTGTGAATCCAGCTTGGAGGCGGGAAGTGACTTCTTGATCCACTTCCATGGCATCTAGCCTCTTCAAATCAGCCTCCATCTCTTCCTTCGTTGCTGGCCCAAAGGGGTCAACATGATTGTTTGTCGTTGATCTCGGTGCCGGATGAGACACCCGACTCTCCCTGACTGACTCTTGCGAAGACATCCTGCTCTAATCTGCAGCAGCAATAGCTCAAAACACAAACAGGAGATAATTGCGTGATACAGGAGTCAAAACCTCCGGGAGATTATATAATGATTTTTTACCGACCAAAATACATGTCGTGTACGAAAATGGAGTCCGGAGAGGACATGAGGTGCCCACGAGGTAGGGGGCGAGCCCGGTAGGGTAGGGCGCGCCCTCCACCCTCGTGGAGCCCTCGTGTCCTTCCCGGACTGCTGCTTATTTTTCTATTTTTCTAAATATTCCAAAACAGAGAAATATTTCCTTAAAAACTGTTTTTGGAGTCGGTTTACTTACCGTACCACATACCCATTCCTTTTCGGAGTCTGAAACGTTCCGGAAAGTGTCCCTTATGTATTCCTCCGGCGTTACGGTTTCAATAACATTGGTTTCAACATTTATGGGATTACATGAGATATAGTGTTTGATTCTTTAACCGTTCACCACCTTCGGATTTGTGCCTTCGAAGTTGTTGATTTTATGGCACCGGAACGGTAGACCTCCTCGATAACGTAAGGACCTTCCCATTTAGAGAGAAATTTCCCTGCAAAAAATCTTAAACGAGAGTTATATAGCAATACATAATCACCTACATTAAACTCACGGTTTTGTATCCTTTTGTCATGCCATCTTTTAACTTTTTCTTTAAACAACTTGGCATTTTCGTAGGCTTGGGTTCTCCATTCATCAAGTGAGCAAATATCAAATAACCTCTTCTCACCAGCAAGTTTAAAATCATAATTAAGTTCTTTAATAGCCCAATAAGCCTTGTGTTCTAGTTCGAGAGGTAAGTGACATGCTTTTCGATAGACCATTTTCTACGGAGACATACCCATAGGATTATTATATGCAGTTCTATAGGACCATAATGCATCATCAAGTTTCTTGGACCAATTCTTTCTAGACCTATTAACAGCCTTTTGCAAGATTAATTTGAGTTCTCCATTACTCAATTTTACTTTATCACTAGACTGAGGGTGATAAGGAGATGCAATTCTATGATTACCATCATATTAAGCAAGCATTTTACGGAAAGCACCATGAATAAAATGTGAACCACCATCAGTCATTAAATATCTAGGGACTCCAAATCTTGGAAAAATAACTTCTTTAAGCATTTTAATAGAAGTGTTATGATCAACACTACTAGTTGGAATAGCTTCTACCCACTTAGTAACGTAATCAACAGCAACTAAAATATGTGTATATCCATTAGAGGAAGGAAAGGGTCCCATATAGTCAAAGCCCCAAACATCAAATGGTTCAATAACAAGTGAATAATTCATAGGAATTTCTTGAGGTATACTAATATTACCAATTCTTTGACATTCATCACAAGATAAGACAAACTTACGGGCATCCTTGAAGAGAGTAGGCCAATAAAAACCAGATTGCAGTACCTTATGTGCAGTTCTATCTCCAGCATGGTGTCCTCCATAAGCTTCGGAGTGACACTTGCGTAGGATCTGTTCCTGTTTGTGCTCATGTACACAACGTCTAATAACACCATCTACTCCTTTATAAAGATGTGGTTCATCCCAAAAGTAATGCCTCAAATCATAGAAGAACTTTTTCTTTTGCTGGTATGTGAAACTAGGTGGTATAAACTTAGCAACAATGTAATTAGCATATTTAGCATACCATGGAGCAGTATGAGAAGCATTTATGACATTTAATTGGTCATCAGGAAAGCTATCATCAATAGGTAGTGGGTCATCAAGCACATTTTCTAACCTAGACAAGTTGTCTGCAACGGGGTTCTCATCTCCTTTTCTATCAAAAATATGCAAATCAAATTCTTGTAGCAAGAGAACCCATCTAATAAGTCTAGGTTTAGCATCTTTCTTTTCCATAAGATATTTAATAGTAGCATGATCAGTGTGAATAGTTACTTTAGAATCAACAATATAAGGTCTAAACTTATCACAAGCAAATACAACTGCTAAGAATTCTTTTTCAGTAGTAGCATAATTTCTTTGAACATTGTCTAGAGTTTTACTAGCATATTGAATAACATTTAGTTTCTTATCAACTCTTTGTCCTAGAACAGCACCTACAACATAATCACTAGCATCACACATTATTTCAAAGGGTAAATTCCAATCAGGTGGCTGAACAATAGGTGTAGAGATCAATGCTTTCTTAAGTATTTCAAATGCTTCTACACAATCATCATCAAAAACAAATGGTATATCCTTTTGTAATAAATTAGTCAGAGGCCGAGAGATTTTTGAGAAGTCCTTAATGAACCTCCTATAAAACCGACATGACCAAGGAAACTTCTTATACCTTTGATGTCCTTGGGACATGGCATCTTTTCAATAGCATCAACCTTGGCTTTATCAACTTCGATACCTCTTTCAGAAACTTTATGCCCCAAGACAATACCTTCATTAACCATAAAGTGGCACTTTTCCTAATTCAAGACAAGATTAGTTTCTTCACATCTCTGCAAAACTCGATCAAGGTTGCTCAGGCAATCATCAAAAGAAGATCCATAGACGGAAAAGTCGTCCATGAAAACCTCACAAATCTTTTCACAGAAGTCAGAGAATATAGCCATCATGCATCTTTGAAAGGTAGCAGGTGCATTACATAAACCAAAAGGCATACGTCTATAAGCAAAAGTACCAAAAGGGCATGTAAAAGTAGTCTTTGATTGATCTTTGGCTGACACAGGTATTTGAGAGAAACCAGAATAACCATCTAGAAAGCAAAAATGTGTATGTTTGGACAATCTTTCTAGCATTTGATCGATAAAAGGTAAGGGGTAATGATCCTTTTTAGTAGCCTTATTTAATTTGTGGAAATCAATTACCATCCTATAACCTATAATAATTCTTTGAGGAATCAATTCATCTTTATCATTAGGAACAACAGTAATACCTCCCTTCTTAGGGACACAATGGACAGGGCTTACCCACTGACTATCAGCAACGGGATAAATTATACCTGCCTCAAGGAGCTTTAGTATTTCCTTTCTTACCACTTCTTTCATTTTAGGATTTAGCCGGCGTTGATGATCACGAACTGGTTTAGCATCTTCTTCCAAATTAATTTTATGTTGACATAGAGTGGGACTAATGCCCTTAAGATCATCAAGAGTATACCCAATAGCAGCGCGGTGCTTCGTCAAAGTTTTCAATAATCTCTCTTCCTCATGCTCTGAAAGGTTAGCACTAATAATAATAGGATATATCTTTTTCTCATCAAGATAAGCATATTTAAGAGTATCAGGTAATGGTTTAAGCTCAAACACGGGATCACCCTTGGGTGGAGGAGGACCCCCTAGGATTTCAACAGGTAAATTGTTTTTCAGAATAGGTTCATGTTTAAAGAATACTTCGTCTAATTCCCTTCTTTCATTCATAAACATATCATTTTCATGGTCTAGCAAATATTGTTCTAAAGGATCACTAGGAGGTACGGCAATAGAAGCAAGACCAATAATTTCATCCTTACTAGGTAATTCTTCTTCACGGTGTTGTTTACTAAATTTAGAAAAATTAAATTCATGAGTCATATCATCTAAACCGATAGTAAAAACATCTCTTTTGCAATCTATGGTAGCATTAACAGTATTTAAGAAGGGTCTACCAAATATAATGGGACAAAAGCTATCTTGTGGGGAACAAAGAACAAGAAAATCAGCAAGATATTTAGTTTTCCCACACAAGACTTCAACATCTCTAACAATTCCCATTGGTGAAATAGTATGTCTATTGGAAAGTTTAATTGTAACATCAATTTCTTCTAACACAACAGGTGGAATATCATGCATAATTTCTCTATAAAGGCTAATAGGTATTGCACTATCACTATCACCCATATCACATAAGCCATGATAACAATGATCTCCTATTTTAACAGAAATAACAGGCATGACTACCATAGGTCTAGGTTTATCTTTATCACGGGGTTTAGAAATTCTAGCAGTTTCATCACAGAAATAAATAACATGCCCATCTATATTATCAGACAAGAGATCTTTAACAATAGCAATATTAGGTTCAACTTTAACTTGCTCAGGAGGTGTATATGTTTTAATATTGCTTTTACGAACCACAGTTGAAGCTTTAGCATGATCCTTTATCCTAACAGGGAAAGGTGGTTTCTCAACATAAGAAGTAGGAACAATAGGATCATTATAAGTGATAGGCTTTTCTTCAACTTTAATAGGTGCAGCTACTTTTACTTCTATGGGAGGATGATATTTAAACCATTTCTCCTTGGGGAGATCAACATAAGAAGCAAAAGATTCATAGAAAGAAGCTACTATCTCAGAGTCAAGTCCATATTTAGTGCTAAATTTACGAAAAATATTGGTATCCATAAAAGATTTAACACAATCAAAACTAGGTGTCATACCTGACTCCTTACCATTGTCGAGGTCCCAATCTTCAGAGTTACATTTAATTCTTTCCAATAAATCCCATTTGAATTCAATAGTCTTCATCATAAAAGAGCTAGCACAAGAAGTATCAAGCATGGTGCGATTGTTACCAGAAAGCCGATCATAAAAATTTTGAATAATCATTTCTCTTGAGATCTCATGATTGGGGCATGAATATAACATTGATTTAAGCCTCCCCCAAGCTTGAGCGATGCATTCTCCTTCGCGAGGCCAAACATTATATATATAATTGCGATCACAATGAACAAGATGCATAGGATAAAACTTCTGATGAAATTCCAATTTCAATCGTTTGTAATTCCAAGACCTCATATCATCACATAGCCTATACCATGTCGATGCATATCCCCTCAAAGATAAAGGGAAGACCTTCTTCTTAACAACATCTCTGGGTACACCTGCAAGCTTAAATAATCCACAAACTTCATCCACATATATCAGATGTTCATCGGGATGTTTTGTTCCATCTCCTAAAAAGGATTAGCTAGCAGTTTTTCTATCATACCCGGAGGAACTTCAAAGCAAGCATTTTCATTTTCATTTTCATTTTCAGTAGGTTCAGTAGGTTGAGGAGCAACTCTTTGCTCTACTGGTCGGGGTGACGATACCCCGAACAAGCCCCTCATAGGATTACTTTCCATGGTAACAAGTGATAGTAAATTTCAGCACACTATATAAATTTTTCCTTACCAAATTCCACCTACCAAAGGCGCTTCACTCCCCGGCAACGGTGCCAGAAAAGAGTCTTGATGACCCACAAGTATAGGGGATCCATCGTAGTCCTTTCGATAAGTAAGAGTGTCGAACCCAACGAGGAGCAGAAGGAAATGATAAGCGGTTTCCAGCAAGGTATTCTCTGCAAGTACTGAAATAAGTGGTAACAGATAGTTTTGTGATAAGATAATTTGTAACGAGCAACAAGTAACAAAAGTAAATAAGGTGCAGCAAGGTGGCCCAATCCTTTTTGTAGCAAAGGACAAGCCTGGACAAACTCTTATAAGATGTAAAGCGCTCCCGAGGACACATGGGAATATTGTCGAGCTAGTTTTCATCACATTCATATGATTCGCGTTCGGTACTTTGATAATTTGGTATGTGGGTGGACCGGTGCTTGGGTACTGCCCTTACTTGGACAAGCATCCCACTTATGATTAACCTCTATTGCAAGCATCCGCAACTACAACAAAAGTATTAAGGTAAACCTAACCATAGCATGAAACATATGGATCCAAATCAGCCCCTTACGAAGCAACGCATAAACTAGGGTTTAAGCTTCTGTCACTCTAGCAACCCATCATCTACTTATTACTTCCCAATGCCTTCCTCTAGGCCCAAATAGTGGTGAAGTGTCATGTAGTCGATGTTCACATAACACCACTAGAGGAGAGACAACATACATCTCATCAAAATATCGAACGAATACCAAATTCACATGACTACTAATAGCAAGACTTCCCCCATGTCCTCAGGAACAAAAGTAACTACTCACAAAGCATAAACATGTTCATAATCAGAGGGGTATTAATATGCATATAGGATCTGAACATATGATCTTCCACCAAATAAACCAACTAGCATCAACTACAAGGAGTAATTAACACTACTAACAACCTACTAGCACCAATCCCGGACTTGGAGACAAGAACTGGATACAAGAGATGAACTAGGGTTTTGAGATGAGATGGTGCTGATGAAGATGTTGATGGAGATTGCCCTTTCCCGATGAGAGGAGCGTTGGCGATGAAGATGGCGATGATTTCCCCCTCCGGGAGGGAAGCTTCCCCGGCAGAACAGCTCCGCCAGAGCCCTAGATTGGTTCCGCCAAGGTTCCGCCTCATGGTGGCGGAGTTTCGTCCGAGAAGATGGCTTATGATTTTTTTTCCCATCGTAAGACTCCATATAGCAGAAGATGGCCACCGGAGGGCCACCAGGGGGCCCACGAGGTAGGGGGCGCGCCCCCACCCTCGTGGGCAGGGTGTGGCCCCCCTGATAAAGTTCTTGCTCTCAGTATTTTTTATATATTTGGAAAACATCTTCCGTGAAGTTTCAGGACTTTTGGAGTTGTGCAGAATAGGTCTCTAATATTTGCTCCTTTTCCAGCCAGAATCCCTGCTGCTGGCATTCTCCCTCTTTATGTAAACCTTGTAAAATAAGAGAGAATAGGCATAAGTATTGTGACATAATGTGTAATAACAGCCCATAATGCAATTAATATTGATATAAAAGCATGATGCAAAATGGACGTATCACCCGGCAGGCCACAACATACTACATCTGGGACGGTGAGTTATACAGGAAGCGGCCAAATGACGTTTCACTGCGTTATATCTCCAGGGAGCAGGGGAAAGAGCTGATAGCCGACATACATGGCGGGGACTGCGGGCACCATTCATCATCGCAAACCCTCATCGGCAAGGCATTCCGCAGCGGATTCTACTGGCCTACGACACTCAATGACGCAGCTAAGCTGGTGAAGTCCTGTGAAGCCTGCCAATTCCATGCCAAGCAGATCCATCAGCCAGCTCAGGGCCTCCAAACTATTCCACTCTCGTGGCTGTTTGCAGTGTGGGGGCTAGATATCCTGGGCCCGTTTCCTCGGGCGCCTGGGGGCTATCAATACCTTTACGTCGCTATCGACAAATTCACTAAGTGGGCGGAGGTTGAAGCCATCCGCACCATCCCAGCTAGCTCTGCGGTCAAGTTCATCAAGGGCCTCGTGAGCCGTTTTGGGGTCCCCAACCGCATCATCACTGATAATGGCTCGCAGTTCACTAGTAATCTCTTCAAGTCATATTGTGCTAACCTTGGAACATAGATCTGCTACACTTCGGTAGTGCACCCCAGGAGCAATGGCCAGGCCGAACGTGCCAACGCGGAGGTCCTGAGGGGCCTCAAGACCAGGACCTTCAAGAAGAAGCTCGAGGCCTGCGGCAGGGGCTGGCACAATGAGCTCCATCCGCACCACCGCCACCAAGCCGACGGGCGAGACCCCATTCTTCCTCGTCTACGGAGCGGAAGCAGTCCTCCCTCACAAGGTCAGGCATCGCTCCACATGGGTCCTGGCATTTGATGAAACGCAGCAGGACACCAGGCGGGGGATGGACCTCGTGCTTGGGAGGATCGTCACCGCGAAGCAGCACTACGGGCGGCAAGGTACCAGCAGGCACTGCGGCGGTACCACTGTCGCAGCGTCCGCTCTAGGACGCTCGAGGTGGGTGGCCTCGTCCTGAGGCGGGTCCTCTCCAGGGAAGGGCAGCACAAGCTCTCACCCATGTGGGAGGGTCCGTTCAAGGTCGTCCATGTCTCCAGGCCTGGCGCCGTGCGCCTGGAGACACAGGATGTGGTACCCATCCAGAACGCTTGGAACATTCAGCACCTTCGAAAGTTCTACCCTTAAAGAAAGGCCCAGCGCCTGTGAAGAAGGCCCAGCGCCTGTGAAGAAGGCCCAATGCCTGTGAAGAAGGCCCAGCGCCTGTGAAGATCGCCGCCCGTGACACTCTCACATAATAACGAGTGGGGCTATACATGCCCTGGAGTCTCAGGAGTGCCGCCCTTGGGCCTCGGGGCTCCCTCCCACGTCCTAGTGGCAGCACTTAGCTCCACGCTGGTGAGAAGACGTCGAAGACTAGACTAGGTGCCGGATGCGGCTTTTCATTTGCTTCCCGAAGTTGCCTTGCCCCTCTTTAATTGAAATTTGCTTTCTGGTGTCTCTTGCTGGTCTCGCCCTTTCGCCTTCTGCCTCTGTTTCTGCCTTCGTTTCTTTGGTCGGCATGTACTCTCTCTCGCGTGTTCTTCGCGAGGGGGCTGAACAGGTACCTTCGTAAGCTTCCTTCTTCTGTTTTTCGCGAGGTACCCTCATTCGAGCCCACAAGCTGGCGCCTCTCTCTCTCAATCGGTGCCCCTCGGGTACCGCGATACAAAGCGCTGGGTCAAGGCCAGCGGCGCCCGCGACTAGGCCTCGGGAGAATGATAAACCTCTTGATGATTTTTTTGCAGTTCCTAAGCGCCTATCGGGTCAAGGAAGCCTCGACAAGCACAGGGAAGCAAGCAAGCGCCTCGCACTGGGAAGCAAGCAAGCGCCTCGTGAGGAGGAGGCTACTCCGAACAAGTCAAGCTAAGTTATCCCTACACAAAATGACAAAGTTGCGACACAGCACAGGAGCAACAAACATAGCATGGTGATTGAGATCATAGTTCGATACACGCCCCTCTGGGGCCCATTCTGGTTTCTTCTTGATGCAGGAAGGAAAGGAAGAACAAAATAAAAGCAGCGTCTGCCCCTACAGCGGTTCACGGGGGCAGGCTCCTAGCGCCGTCCTGAGCTCAGCCGGACACCTCCTCGCACTTCACGGAGGCACGTCGATGAGACGACCCACTGCCGCACACAAAGCGGGTGCGGCAGCGTGGTGGCTGGTCATAACCGCCACTGCTAGGGTTGTCGCTGGAGGAAGAGCCGCCGTAGCTGGACAAGACGTGGTCGTCCCCAAGGGCGGGTTCACCCTCGTCCTCATCACGACCATCGCCAAGGCTGAGCACCTCCTCACCATCGTTGACCTTGGGGCAGCACCCGGCGCGGCGATCATCTTCCCCAAACACCCTCACGTAGAGGGTTGCGTCACCGTCACGACCATCTGCCAACTACGGGCAAGAGCTATATTGCCCGCAACGGAGACCTCGACCGCGACCCAGGAAGCCTTGCTGCAGCAGCCGTCCGCCTGCAGCCAGAGCCCGCCTGGACCAGAGGTTGGCAGCTTGTCGGCGAAGAAACGCAGGAGCTGAAGCCAGTTGCCAGCCGGGTTCTCCGACCAGATGACGAACATCGGCAGCACCTCCGCCAAGTGGAAGCGCGGCCGGGGAGGCCGCGCGACCACGGCAGGTCTCCCTTCATCGACAGGACTGCCGCGACCGGAGGGGCCCCTGCCACGCGAAGCGGCACCGCCACGGCTGCGCGGGGCCGCGACGGGGGTCGGGGAGTGCTTGCGGGGGCGGCCGCGTCCATGTTTGGGCGCCAGAGAGCCGGGCCCCTCGCGAGGAGCCTTCCCTTTCTCCGCGGTGGAAAACCTCTTCGACAGAGCCATTGATGTTGCAACTAGCGATGGAGCAAAGAGCAAGAAGCAAGCAGAAGGGGAAGAGATGAGCGACGGGGGCTCCGCCCCCCTCCCATTTATAGCCAAGGGGAGGAAAACCGCGGGCCTCCATGATCTAAGGTAATAATGATGGATTTCCCTTGCATGCAGCAAGGACTCGTCAAGTCAGGCAGTTGCCGAGGCAGCATGGGGAAGCGGAGACACCCACGTCCAATCAACCGCCACGCGTCAACCAAGGTCGCAGGCTATTGGGGCCCACGGCGCTCCGCACTTGGCCTTTGGCTTCGCCTCGAAGCCAAGCCCAAGCGTGCCTTGGGCCCGGGGGCTACTTTCGGCGTTCTGGGAATGGGGGTCCCCAGAATTGCCTGCCTGCGGCCCACGGCGTGGCTCTGCGATTGAGCCCGTACAGCCCATCTTCACCAGCAAAGACTCAAGACCCTCGCGAGGGGCCAAGCCTCGCAAGGCGGACGACACAAGACCTCCTCAGGAGCGGCCTCACTAGGCTAGCTCGCGAGGGGCGGAGAGTTCAAGGCCAGGCAAACTTCGCGAGGTTCCAGTGACGTGAGCCATGACGACCAAGGCCAGGCGGGCGCCAGCGCGCGCAGTGTCCTTGTTTCCTCTTCGGTGCTAAGGAAGCAGGCGCAGGTGTAGAGTAACGAGGCGTCAAGCAAAGGTTTCCATATCAGTGCAACACGGAGGTCACCGTGGAGCCCAAGACGGCATCACCTCCAGAACCTTTGACACGCGAAGACTGCTTTTGTCAGGATAAGCTATACTAGTTGTCCCCTTTCAAATTGGCCGTTGTTGGCTCCCTTCCTGCTCAATATTTGGGGAGAGGACCAGGGCCTCTATAACTAGGACTAGCCACCACCGTAGCTAGGGAGAGGAGGATAGATGGACCAGTCTGGCCAAGAGAGACCTGGACAACCACGAGTTCACCAAGCACAAGAACACCTCCCCTCACGAGGTTGTTCTTCCCCTTGTACTAATCATCCTCAGCCCAAGAGGCAATCCACAACACCACACTGGAGTAGGGTATTGCACCACAACGGTGGCCCAAACCAGTATAAATCTTGTGTCCCTTGTGTTGTGAGTTTGTCAAGTTAGTTCGTAAGATCTTAGTAGAGCTAGGACGTGGATCGATACGGGGGAGATCTTCGCACGCACCCCAGTGTTCAAACCTTGAGGGTTTTGCCGTAACCCGTGATCTGACAGTGCAAGATCAATCTGAAGCTTTATCTAGAGAAGTGTGTATATGGTGTCCCTTTAGCAAGCTACTTGGGTTCTTCGTGTCCCGTCGGGGGATTGAAGCCAATCCCGACAAGATCAAGGCCATTGAGCAGATCCAAGCGCCAAGGACAGTTAAGGATGTGAGGCGCTTGACGGGATGCGTTGTCATGTTGAGCAGATTCATCTGCAAGTCTGCCAAGTGTGCCTGCCGTTCTTCCAGGTTTTGAAGAAGGCGGGGCCTATGATGTGACGCCCCAAGACCGGCACTCCAGATGCCTTCCATGTTTTCCGAGTTTCGTCCGGTGATTACTTTTGTCTGTTGCATTCATCTTTGCATCTTGGGCATTGCATCATGTCATCATGCCATCATGCCATTTCATTTTTTAAACTCAACCAAATAAGATGCATAGATCTTTGATCTATTTAAATTGAGGGAACTCACATGGTGATTTCTCTTTATAACATATATCCTCCCAATATTATTAGGGAGCTATAAAAAATATATTCCATTAATTTGGAATTTACCGCAACACACGTGCATGTTAAATCCCTTCCTTTCCTTCTTCAAGTTTTGACTCTCTAACTTTGCCTAATTCTTTTCCCATCTATCAAGGCTCTTTCTTTAATCTCAACATTTTTGAGCACTTCTAAAACCTAGCCCCAATTCAAACCCATTTGAATGATATTCAAATGAGTTTGAATTTAAATCTTGCATTCGTGCCAACTTCTATCTTCTTGGATCAAGCTCAGTTTTGTGGGTCCAGAAAATTATCCGCGTGTCTTACTTCTTCCCCAATACCTACTTTCTGCTCCTTTTCTTCTTTGTTATTTTCTGTTTATAGGAAATAAGAACGGGAGAGAGAGAGGAGTTCAGCCGAAAAGGCCTCCTGGCCTTTTTCCCTCCCTGCAGTCATCTAGGCCGGCCCAGTCCCCAGCCCTCTAGGCCCAGTCAGCTCCCGAAACCTAGCCTCATCCCCTCTCGACCCATCTCCCATGCCTCCTTCCTCCTAGCACTGTCACCAGGGAGCGCACACACGCGCATCCATCTCCTCCGATCCCCTTGCTCCCTCTGCTAACCCTGCCCCCTCCATCCTCGCGAGATCGCCACCTCCCTGCCGTCGGCGCCTGTTCTCGGCCGGATCCGCCAGCCTCGTCCCTCTCCCCTTCATCCTCCCGTGCCACCACCGAAGTGGCCATCTCCACCTACGCCTTCCGCCCGCAAGACCACGGCCAAGCCACCCCGGCCAGTCTCCTGCCGACGCCCTGCGCCGTTCATTGCCGTCTCCGCCAATTCCGGCGAGGCCCTGCATCCCCGGACTCATCCCTACCTCCAGGTCGCCGGGATGCCCCACCACAGACCACCAACACCATCATAGTCCCATGCCCCTCGCAGCGTGCTTCCTCGATGGCCCAGCTGCCCGTCCTCGCAGGCGCGCCCAACCTCTTCACCGCATCACTTCCCTGAGCTCCCTTCTGCCCTGACCGCGTCCAGCCGGACGTCTCCTCTCCTTTGTCCTGCTGCTACCATACGACATCTCAAGGGTCATCCTTCGCCTTTTGCCGTTTCGAGGCAGATCCACGCCAAAGACAATCTCCGAGATTTTTGCCAAGTACCATGATGACGCATCAAGTACCTCTATGACTCGTCTTCGACTATGTGGTTCACCAGCTACCCTTTGGATGCGCCAAGTACCACGACGCTCGGAGCCCTCAGATTCGTCAAGTTCCTATCTGAAACGAACCGTGTACGACCGTCGCCAATACCACGAGTACCTCTACCGACCCTGACCATCGGAGCGTGTACGACTACCGCTGCGAAGGCCCGTGGACCATAAACGTCAAGTTCCACTACCGTCATGAGTTTCACTACCGTCGACCCCTAAAGGACTCAGATTCGTCAAGTTCCCCTCCGAACCGGGAACCACTACTTCCGCTACCTTCGAACTCGAACCGCCCCAAAAATGCACGCTTCAAAGGTATAACCGCCGAGACGACCGTCCGAGAACGAATGCTTGTGTCGTATGAGATGCATCCTATGTTTGCACCATGTCTGAATTGTCACTCGTTTCCATGCCACTATCCCGTGGGAACCCGATAGTCGGGAGCACCCCACCATCTTGCTCAACACGCTCATGTCACATTTCCTTTTGCATCGGTATCTCCATGAGCTACCGGAACCGATATGTTGCCATGGCATCATTTTCGGATTCGTTGCCATGGCACCACTTTCGTTTCCGCCATGATGACAAATGCTTCATAACATGCTCTTATCAACATTTTCATAAAATTGCTTTAAACTTGCACATGTCATCCGCATCATGTTAATAACATTTAAATGTTTAAAATTGTTGTTGCATTAAATTGCTAATGCACATGAGGATATACCGGAATTGTTGTTTGATGTTTCTGGCCTCATTTAAAATGCCTAACTGTGTATTTTACTCATGTTTCACCTCTTGCCATGTTAACAACATTTAATATTGTGGAGTACATAACCGAGAGGGAACTAAATAAGTCATGTGGTGTTTCTTCAATATGCAACTCCTTGCATATTGAGCTCCACTTAATTTGTAGTATTGTTTGTGCACTTTGCCATGCCATACCTCATTAAACCGGACATGCATCATACTTGGTTGTGCATCATGCCATGTTTATGTGATGGTTGTTTACTATGTTGCTTGCTTCTTTCCGGGTTGCTTCTCTCGTTAGCTTCGGTTCCGTTCTGGAGTTGTGAGGATGCGTTCGACTATGTCTGTTTGCCTTCTTCTTGGACCTGTTCTTCTTCTTGCGGGATCTCAAGCAAGACGACCATACCCTCGAAATCACTTCTATCTTTGCTTGCTAGTTGTTCGCTCTATTGCTATGCCGCGCTACCTACCAGTTGCTATATCATGCCTCCCATATTGCCTTGTCAAGACTCTAACCCACCTTTCCTAGCAAACCGTTGTTTGGCTATGTTACCGCTTCTGCTCAGCCCCTCTTATAGCGTTGCTAGTTGCAGGTGAAGTTGAAGATTGTTCCATGTTGGAACATGGATATGTTCGGATATCACAATATCTCTTATTTAATTAATGCATCTATATACTTGGTAAAGGGTGGAAGGCTCGGCCTTATGCCTGGTGTTTTGTTCCACTCTTGTCGCCCTAGTTTCCGTCATACCAGTATTATGTTCCTTGATTTTGTGTTTCTTACGCGGTTGGGGGAATGGGACCCCCTTGACAGTTCGCTTTGAATAAAACTCCTCCAGCAAGGCCCAACCTTGGTTTTAACATTTGCCACCTAAGCCTTTTTCCCTTGGGTTCTGCAGACTCAAGGATCATCTTTATTTTAAACCCCCGGGCCAGTGCTCCTCTGAGTGTTGGTCCAACCTGTCAGCCGCCGGTGGCCACCATGGGCAACTCTGGGTTGGCCTACCGAAGTTTGGACAATCTGGTGTGCCCTGAGAACGAGATATGTGCAGCTCCTATTGGGATTTTCCGGCACATTCAGGCGGCTTTGCTGGTCTTGTTTTACCATTATCGAAATGTCTTGTAACCGGGATTCCGAGTCTGATCGGGTCTTCCTGGGAGAAGAAATATCCTTCGTTGACCATGAGAGCTTGTGATGGGCTATGTTGGGACACCCCTATAGGGTATAAACTTTCGAGAGCCGTGCCCGCGGTTATGTGGCAGATGGGAATTTGTTAATATCCGGTTGTAGAGAACTTGAAACTTAACTTATTTAAAATGCATCAACCGCGTGTGTAGCCGTGATGGTCTCTTTTCGGCGGAGTCCGGGAAGTGAACACGGTCTTGTGTTATGCTTGAACGTAAGTAGTTTCAGGATCACTTCTTCATCACTTCTAGCTTCACGACCGTTGCGTTGCTTCTCTTCTCGCTCTCATTTTACGTATGTTAGCCACCATATATGCTTAGTGCTTGCTGCAGCTCCACCTCACTACCTTCTCCTACCCATAAGCTTAAATAGTCTTGATCGCGAGGGTGTGAGATTGTTGAGTCCCCGTGACTCACAGATACTTCCAAACTCTTGCAGGTGTCGATGATACCAGTGCAGGTGATGCATCCCAGCTCAAGTGGGAGCTCGATGAAGATCTTGATCGTTGTTTTGTTTCGTTTCCTGTTGATCAGTAGTGGAGCCCAATTGGGACAATCGGGGATCTAGCATTCGGGGTTGTCTTCTTTTATTTTGGTTCCGTAGTCGGACCTTTGATTGTACTCTGGATGATGTATGTTTAACTTGTATTTGTGTGAAGTGGCGATTGTAAGCCAACTCTTTATCCCATTCTTATTCAGTACATGGGATTGTGTGAAGATTACCCCTCTTGCGACAAAACCACAATGCGATTATGCCTCTAAGTCGTGCCTCGACACGTGGGAGATATAGCCGCATCGTGGGTGTTACATATGAAGTGGACCACGGAAGCAGATGCCGCTCTGCAAGAGTTAAAAGCCTACATGTCGTCTGTACCGACCTTGGTTGCACCCAAACCCCAAGAACCATTGTTGCTATACTTGGCAGCAACCAAATAGGGGGTCAGTGCGGCCTTGGTAGCACAGCAAGAGGTGGATGAGGCAGAAACTGAACAGAGAATAGCAGAGTCAGAGAAGGATCAGGACAGCACAGAGCACAGTAACGAAAACAACCCCAGGGACGCGACAAGGAAGAAAGTGGTGCAGTGCCCAGTGTACTTCGTCAGCTCCTTGTTACAGGGGGCTAGCGAGGTACTCTGGTGTGAAAAATTTGATCTTTGGTCCTATTATGGCCTCAAGAAAACTGCACCACTACTTCCAAGCCCATGAGATCACTGTTGTTACTCATTTTCCGTTACAAAGGATACTCCGAAACCCTGAGGCAACTGGCAGAATAGTGGAATGGGCTTTGGAGTTATCCAGCTTTGGTCTAAAGTTTGAGAGCACATCAACTATTCAGAGCAGGGCATTGGCAGAGTTTATTGCAGAATGGATGCCAACCCCTGGTGAGGAAAGGACAGAGACAGCAATCCCCGGCAAGGAATCACCCCAAGAATGGATTATGTATTTTGATGGTGCCTTTTCCCTACAAGGTGCAGGGGCTGGCATGCTTCTTGTTGCCCCCTCCAGGGAGCACTTGAAGTATGTCGTCCAGATGCACTTTTCCCGGTAAGAAGCCACCAACAATACAGCAGAGTATGAAGGGCTCCTTGCCGGGCTCAGGATTGCAACAGAATGGGGAATTAAGAAGCCTATCATTCGAGGAGATTCACAGCTTGTGGTGAGACAAGTCAACAAGGATTACCAAAGCCCATTGATGGAAGCATACGTCGAGGATGTAAGGAGATTGGAGGAGCACTTTGATGGGTTGCAAACAGAGCACGTACCCCATGCGAAAAACAACATAGCTGATCACCTGTCAAAGTGTGCTGCGCAGAAGCTTCATGTGGAACCAGGAACTTTGGTTCTCAATCTCTCTCAACCCTCCGTATCACCAGCCACAATGGCCTAGAAGAAGAGAAAGTTGGACCACGGTAAGCCTCTTCCGGCAGAGCCATCCACTCCCGGCAGAGACCCTGTTGGAAACAACTCCTCACAGCCTGCCGGACCACCCCGTCCAGCCAGGCCTATGGACACCGCGAACAAGGCTAGTGGTCCCGAAGCAGAGGAGGTGTCGCTAGTCCTCATTGCCGAGCCCCAGGCTCCAACTTCAGCAAGGCACATTGTCCACTTCCTCCAAACCGGACAACTCCCTGGAAACCAAGATGAAGCCGAAAGACTAGCCTGGAGGGCTAATATGTATCAGTTTGTCCATGCCACTCTATACAGAAGAAGGCCCAACAATGTGAAATTGAAGTGTGTTTGCTGAGAGGATGGAAAGGAACTGCTGGCTAAGATTCACACAGGAATGTGCAACTCACACATTGGATCAAGGGCATTAGTTGGGAAAGCGTTCCGGCAAGGATTCTATTGGCCCACAGCCCTCCAAGATGCGGTCGATCTCGTCACGACATGTGAAGCCTGCCAGTTCCATTCCAAGAAAACACACCTGCCTGCCCAGGCCCTTCAGACAATCCCTCTATCATGGCCATTTTCGGTCTGGGGGCTCAATATCCTCGGCCCCTTCCCCCGAGCAATCGGGGGCTTTGAATTCTTGTTCGTTGCCAACGACAAGTTTAGAAAGTGGCCGGAAGTGACTGCCGTGAGAAAGGTGACTGCTTAGTGAGTGTCGGTGTCAAAACGGCGGATCTCGGGTAGGGGGTCCCGAACTGTGCGTCTAGGCCGGATGGTAACAGGAGGCAAGGGACACGAAGTTTTACCCAGGTTCGGGCCCTCTCGATGGAGGTAAAACCCTACGTCCTGCTTGATTAATATTGATCAGAGAGGCTAAACCCTAGAAGCTAGCCTATGGTATGATTGTTGATGTGTATGTTGTCCTACGGACTAAAACCCTTCGGTTTATATAGACACCGGATAGGGTTAGGGTTACATAGAGTCGGTTACAATGGTAGGAGATCTGAACATCCGTATCGCCAAGCTTGCCTTCCACGCCAAGGAAAGTCCCTTCCGGACACGGGACGGAGTCTTCAATCTTGTATCTTCATAGTCTAGGAATCCCGCTGAAGGTATAGTTCGGCTATCCGAACACCCCCTAATCCAGGACTCCCTCAGTGAGCTATCAAGTTCTTGAAAGAATTGGTGTGTCATTTTGGAGTTCCGGCAAGGATCATCACAGACAATGGCACCCAGTTCACGAGCCACGCCTTCATGCAATACGTTAATGCCTCGGATGCAAGATCTCATTCGCTTCTATGGCACACCCCCAGAGCAATGGACAAGTTGAGAGGGCGAACACTGAAGTGCTTCGTGGACTCAAGACAAGAACTTTCGATACGCTGCAGAAGCACGGCAGGCGGTGGATCGAGGAGTTGCTGGTAGTTCTCTGGTCCCTCAGAATGACACCTAACCAAGCTACCAGACAGACTCGCTTCTCCTTGGTCTACGGGGCAGAAGCAGTTATCCCCACGGAACTCATTTACGGGTCCTCTCAAGTGCTTACCTACGATGAAGTAGCGCAAGATCAGCACCGGCGTGACCACGCTGTGCTACTCAAGGAAAACCGTCTCTGGGCTGCTACGCATGCTGCACGCTACCAGCAAGCCCTGCGTCGCTATCATAGCCGCAGGGTTCATGCTCGGTGTTTTGAGGAAGGTGACCTTGTCCTTAGGCGCGTTCAGTCCGCCAAGGGTACAAACAAGCTGTCACTGAAGTGGGAAGGCCCTTATGAGGGGGTACGAGTCACCAGATCTGGCGCAGTCCGTCTGGAGACTGGGGATGGCACACAGTTGCAAAACTCGAATATTGATCATCTCCGTAAGTACTACCCGTAAGGTGCAAGGCTGCCAGACACTTCCCGGTAGCCACCCTTTTGTACAGGCCTTGCCTCAGCTGCATGTAACCCCTTGTACAAAGCTGGGGCGATGACCCCATGCAAGAGAAAATAAAGAAGCGTTGTAGGGGGCCCCAATTAAGATTGCATGCATGCACGAGCACACCCAGATCACTGCATAAGCATTTGCATATGCATACAGATAGGATTGCATCCTGCATTCATTCTCATCTACATGGAGTTGCAGGTTCTTGCCGTGAACTTGACTCCAACAAGGGATGAGAAGATTGCATGGGACAGTGATCCCTGGCAAGCCAAACAGATAAGTTTACCTCTTGAACATTAGTGTTCTGTAAGCTATAAGTTGTGCATAGAGAAACCTCGTTGTTCTCTTGGAACCAGGGTGCTCCCATCCTTGGCTCGAACGCTGCTTCGGCCTGGATGGTCGCAGTGGCCATTGGTAAAAAGGGAGTAGGCGGGGGGCTGGCACCTCAGTCTGTTCCCCGGCAGACATGGTTCTCCGGCAGACAAAAAGGGTGTCGGCAGGATATCCTGCAGGGAAAAGCTCGTTTAATTATAGTAAAGAGGCACTCCACCTCTGCATGGACATATACATGCATGAGTTCCCGACAAGGTTTATCTCTTTCATTGACATGCGGATACAAGTACAAGCATTACGGAACACAAAGGACTCGAGAGATTACATTATTCGAATTAAATTTTGGCGATTGCCTACAAGTTTAAGATTAAAAAAAGATAAGTGCTCCATAATGCCCTTTTTACCCCCCCTCCTCCTATGCAGGGCCAGCGAAGGCGAGGAGGACAAAAGGAGTGCTAGAGCTGAAGTCCAGTCCGTTCCCGTCGAGCTCCAGGAGAGGCAGCCCCGGGGGAAACGGAAGCACGAGGGAATGCCTCGATGGAGAGCACGGCAGAAGACGGCCCGTCGGCCACTGTCACTAGAGCCAGCAGGACCCGACATGGCTAACTGAACTGTAGCTCGAGAGGAAGCCTGCTGGGGTCCAGCTGGAAGGCTGCTGGAGGAGCCGGCAGCACCATCCGCACCTCAGCATCCAACTCCCCGAAAAATTGCATTGCCGGGGAAGAGATGCAGATGCAGATGATGGTGTTACCGCTTGATGAAAATGGTGCGGGCGACGATCAGCCGGAGTCAGAGTCGTCGCTCCTCCGTCCGCTGTCGTCGTCATTGCCGTCACTGTCCTCCTCGTCACTTTCGCTCGAGGAGGAGCTTTCATTGTCGGTCAAGCTCTCCACACAGCACCCTAAGCGGCCTCCCGAGCACCCGAAGCTCTTGACGGAGAACAGGCCACTCTCCATTAATTTAAAATGGAGAATATGCCCCTCCGAGAAGTTGTGGGCACGAGCAAAGGTCTTCTAGCCACGACGAAGATACATTACATGAGGGGCGGGGAAATTGATGTCAGCCCACATGCTTCCATTCCCGCAACCCCTCATGTGTAGCCTCAAAGTGTGCGGTTGCTCGAGCTCCATCTCCCACACAAAGAAGGTTGGAAGACGAAGGTGACCGCACAAGGGCTTATACATCCTAATGATGAACTCTCGAGGTTGGTCCCCGACGTGGCCTTCCATCGGAGGAAGAGACACCGGTGGGGGCACAGCCAAGGAGCCCCCTCGTCCTCCTCCTCCTCTTTGAGCACCACGGCGGCTTCGGTCGCACCCCCTCCTCCCTCCACTCGCAGCGGGCTCCATCGCCCCAGGATCTAGAGGAGGATGGATGCGCTGCTGAGAGGAAGCCCTCGTCGCCGCCGTCAAGACACTACTGCGCCCTCGCCCTCTCACCATGGCTAAGAAGAATTGCGGAGGAAAAGGAGAGGTATGTGCAGAGGGGTACTGCCATTGCCTCTTTTTATAGTGGGGACGAGGTAGGGGGCTGGCCTCTCGTGGTAAAGATGGTCGTCCTGCTCCTCCAATATGGCCCCTTCTGCACCCTTGGCAGCTTTGGGAGTCAAGGCCGACCCTCTACTCCAACCATCAATGTTTGATTTTCATCCATGGCACTCCTCCCCATGCCCTCCGCATCCACCACCTACCACGCCCAACGCATGCGGGCCATGAGGCGAGGTGTGTGCGAAACGGGGGGGCGAGTGGTGTGGCAGTTTCCGCCCTGTGATCTTAGTGCGAGGAGAATCCACAGGCCATGAGCCAAGTTCTTCCACAACGCCGCACACAACACACGGGGAAACCGAAATTGGCCCGGCATCAAGGCTGATGAAGCAGCATCAGAAAACTCATGGGGCCAACCCCTTCAGAAACCTTGCATGTGCACTTATTAGGCCCTACCCTGATGATGCTCAGCAGCGCGTTAGGGGCAGGCCTAGGAGCTTCTGTCGGTGCAACAAACCCTGAGTCTGTTGCCCAACTGTGCACAGGCACGGGATCAAGATGGAAGCACCAACCCAAATCAGAGATTGAAGGACCAAGAGATATCAAGAACCAGCATGCAGCTCAGAGGGACCAAAATCGAACCTGAGGAGCAAGATATCGGCAAGAGGAGGGCCTCCCTTGCTGGGCAGGCGAGCACGGCAAGAGGCAAGGCTACCACCATTAGCAAGAAAACCAAGGCTCCCCGGCAGAGCTTGCCGGGGCTCATGGGGGCAGAACCGCCCACCAACCACTCAAACACGAGCCACGTCATCAATCAGTGCGGTGTCAAGCCGCAAGATGATTAAGTGGAATCCATTCGCCACATGGCATCCATTTCCTACAGGAGAAGCCTACAGATGACACCCGTCCTGTGACGTGTCAAGGAAACAGGTGCGGAGCTGGCAAGATAGCCCGGTAGGCCTTGCCGGGCGTCCAGTGATGTGACACTAAGCAGCGCATTTAATGCACCCTGTCATCCTGCAGAGTTAGGTATGATAGCATTGTTTACTATCATATGAGTGGATAATGACCACTTTGCCACTATGGTGACCCCTTAATCTATAAAAGGAGGTGTCGCGGGATTTCCACAGCCACCTATGGGACCGGGTGGCCCCTTGTTGGTTCGTCGGGGGGACGGCGCGTTACACAAAGAGCAGACGAGCGTACGGCAGCGCGGTGGAGAGCAAACAAGCGATTTACCCTAGTTCGGTCTGCCGTTAGGCATAAGACCCTACTCATGCTTTAGTGGATTGATGATGGAATAAATGTGGTGGTGCGTAGTACACTTGTACGGCAAGATTTTCCTCCGGGACGCAACGACTACGCGCGTATGGTGGCTTGGGTTTGTCAACTTTCCAACCTTCTAACCCCTCCTACGCGTGCCATGGGCCTCCTTTTATAGATTAAGGGGTCACCATAGTGGCAAAGTGGCAATTATCCACTAATATGATAACAAATAGTGCTATCATGCCTAACTCTGCAGGCTGACAGTGTGCATTAAATGCGCCGCCGAGTGTCACATGACCGGTCACCCGGCAAGGCCTGCCGGGCTATCTTGCCAGCTCTGCACCTGTTCTCTTGACACGTCGCAGGACGGGTGTCATCTGTAGGCTTCTTCTATAGGAAATGGCTGCCATGTGGCGAACATCTGCCACTTAATCATCTTGCGGCTTGACACCGCACTGATTGACGACGTGAGTCGTGCTTGAGTGGTTGGTGGGGTGGTTCTGCCCCCGCGAGCCCCGGCAGGCTCTACTGGGGAGCCTCGGTTGCTTACTTATGGTAGTGGCCTTGCCCCTTGCCGGGCTTGCCTGCCTGGCAAGAGAGGCCCTTCTCTTGCCGATATCTTGCTCCTTAGGCTTGATCTTGGTCCCTCTGAGCTGCATGTTGGTTCTTCAAATCTCTTGGTTCTTCAATCTCTGACGTAAGCTGGTGCTTCAATCTTGATCTTTTGCATGTGCACAGTTAGCCAACCGACCCAAAGTTTGTTGCACCGAGAGAAGCCCCTGGGCCTGCCCCGAATGCGCTGTTGAGTGTCGTCGGGGTAGGGCCTAATAAGTGCACATGAAAGGTTGCTGAAGGGGTTGGCCCCTTAAGTTTTCCGTTGCTGCTTCATCAGCCTTGACTCCAGGCCAGTTTCCGGTTTTCCCGCATGTGACATAAAGCCAAGAGTGGTGGGGCCGCTCCAGTGATGGCCCGTAAATGACTTTGACACACGGAGTAGAAACTGCCAATTTACTCTTCCCACAGCGCGCCTTTATCCTTAGCCATGTATGCAGCATGCATCGCGTGGGGTAGGTAATGGAGGCACGTGGCACAGGAGGGTGCCTTTGGATAGGGCCCGCCCATCTTGAATTGGCGGAGGACAACGATGATCATCTGTGGTCCCCCGCCCAGCCTATAAAAGGGAGGGACGGCAGAGGGCAGGGCCATCCATCTGTCTGGTCCTCCTCTCCTCATCTTCTGTTTCTGCTGGTCATGCTTGAGAAGGAAGTCAGGGGCCTGCCACGGGGCTCTGGCTCGGGGCATACGCCGCCTCATGCCGGTGCTGAATTTTGGGAGTGAGCCTGGTCATTGGCATGGCGAACCTTTTGGCATCTTCGATGCTCGTCCGGGAGGAGGGGCTAGAGATCATTAGTAATCCCAGCACTGCCCCTCTCGGAGATCTTGGGGCTGATGTCGACGAGAGGCGTTCCTTCCTTCCCGCCAAGGTGGGGCGTGGCGCGCCTCGGGCCCCCTAGCCATTCCAGCTGCTGGAGGCGTCGGACCGGGGCCTTGGCTCTTCCCGGGAGCAGCGATGATGAGGAGAAAGCGGGGGAAGATAGTGAAGGCGGGTGGCAGGGGATCAGGTCGGAGTACGATGGCGTGGATGACTTCGCCTTCGACTGCCGTCCTGCCACCTCGTCTTCCCGCTCTTCCCCTCCCTCCCTGGCACCGTCATCACCAGCCTCTTAGGGTGATAGCCGGGGAGGGATGTTCTCTTGGTGCCTTCTGCTCGCCTACAGTAGTCTTTCAGCTGAGCTTTGGTGGATGACTCCATCGGCGCTCAAGCCGGGGCTTCTTGCTGGCTCTGGAGCTGGTGACCAGAAGGCTCCGCCCCGTTCCCCGTACTCCTCCTTCGTAGCCTCGCCACTCCCGGTCTTGTCAGGCCATGCCTGGCGGGCCCTGACAGGACCGGGGTGGGCTCCTTCTTGGGTGCTCCTTTTCTCGTCTTTTCCACCTTCCGCCACAGTGCCTGAAGGAGGGAAAACGAAAAGAGGGGATCACGCAGCACTTACCTTTTTCAATCTTAAATTGGTAGGCAATTGCCAAATTTTAGTTCAAATAATGTAAACCCTTCACCTATGTTTGTGTTCTGTAATGCTTGTACTTGTATCTGCATGTCAATGAAAGAAATAAACCTTGCCGAGAACTCGTGCATGTATATGTCCATCCAGAGGTGGAGTGCCTCTTTACTGTAATTAAACACGTTTTCCCCGGAAGGATATCCTGCCGGCACCCTTTTTGTCTGCTGGAGAACCATGTCTGCCGGGGAATAGACTGAGGCGCCAGCCCCCCGCCCACTCCCTTTTCACCAAGGGCCACTGCGACCATCCAGGTTCAAGCAGTGTTCGAGCCAAGGATGGGAGCACCCTAGTTCCAAGAGAGCGGCGAGGTTTCTCTATGCACAAGTTATAGCTTACAGAACACTAATGGACAAGAGGTAAACTTATCTGTTTGGCTTGCCGGGGATCACTGTGCCGTGCAACCTTCTCGTCCCTTGTCGGATTTAAGTTCATGATAGGAACCTGCAACTCCATGTAGATGAGAATGAATGCAGGATGCAATCCTATCTATATGCATATGCAAATGCTCATGAAATGCTTATGCAGTGACCTGGGTGTGCTCGTGCATGCATGCGATCTCGATCGCCCCCCCCCCCCCACATCATTTATTTATTTTATCTTGCACGGGGTCATCGCCCCGGCTTTGTACAACGGGTTACATGCAACTGAGGCAAGGCCTGTACAAAAGGGTGGCTGCCGGGTAGTGCCCGGCAGCCTCGCACATTACGGGTAGTACTTACGGAGATGCTCAATATTCCATGAGTTTTGCAACTCTGTGCCATCCCTCATCTCTAGACGGACTGCGCCAGGTCTGGTGACTCGTACCACCCAGTAAGGGCCTTCCCACTTCAGTGACAGCTTGTATGTACCCTTGGCAGACTGAATGCGCCTAAGGACAAGGTCACCTTCCTCAAAACACCGGGCATGAACCCTACGGCTATGATAGCGGCGCAGGGCCTATTGGTAGTGTGCAACACGTGTAGCAGCCCGGAGACGTTTCTCCTCGAGTAGCACAGCATCATCATGTGGGTACTAATCTTGCGCTACTTCATCATAGGAAAGCACTCGAGGGGACCCGTACATGAGTTCCATGGGGATAACTGCTTCTGCCCCGTAGACCAAGGAGAAGGGAGTCTGCCCGGTAGCTCAGTTAGGTGTCGTTCTGAGGGACCAGAGAACTACCGGTAGCTCCTCAATATACCGCCTGCCGTGCTTCTGCAGCGTATCAAAAGTTCTTGTCTTGAGTCCAGGAAGCACTTCAGCGTTCGCCCTCTTAGCTTGTCCATTGCTCCGGGGGTGTGACACAGAAGCGAATGAGATTTTGCATTTGAGGGTGAACGTATTGCATGAAGGCATTGCTCATGAGCTGGGTGCCGTAGTTAGTTGTGACGCCCCGAGACCGATGCTCCAGGTGTCTTCCAGTTATTCGCCGTCGTTGCCATGTCATTTGCTTGCGTGTTGCATCTTGTCATGTCATCATGTGCATTGCATCATCATGTTTTCAAAACCTGCATCCGTCCGGGTTTCCCCCAGTTCTTTTCGTTGTCCGTTCTGAGCCCAGTCACACTTGCACGCGCCCGCGGCACGTCCGTTATATTATTTTATAAGTGGTCGGAAAATGTTCTCGGATTGGGATGAGAGTTGACATGCGGTCTTATTATAGTGTACATAGACCGCGTGTCAAGTTTCAACGCATTCGGTGTTCGTCTGATAGCCCAACCGTTAAACTATAGCGGCATTATAGTCGGGCACACGTCGGACGTTTTCGATCTCCTGAAACAGTCGCCGGGTCTCTCTCTCTCTTCTCTTCTCTCAGCCCAAAGATTTCTCCACAGTCCACTGTCAACTGCCAGACCCCGAAACCCTCTCTGCACAGTACTTCGAACCCCTCTCGCGCGCGTCCGAAAGTTGTCCCGAAACCCGACCCGGGCAGTCGTCACCATTGGATTCGGATCATCCCCAAACATCTACAAAACATCTCCGTTTTGTTAATTGGGCCCCCCTAACCTATTTATTCGCGACCGTCCGATTACGACCGGAGGGACGAGGTAGCCCCTAACCTAATTTGGGATGTATTTATACTCCACTCCTAGTCTATTTGGACAAACCCTAAAATCTAGGAGATGTGTCCCGTCGCCCGCCGCCGCTTTCCAAATCCACATTGGGATCTCCTCCCGTAGCAACTGTAGCTCCACCTCGTTCTCAGCGCCGGGCCAACCAGCGCTCACCCTACCACCATCGGCTCCATCCAGCCGCCGCCTTGCCTCATCCAAGCAGCAGCGCGGCACCGAAGCAGCCCCGAGCTCCTCCTCTTGCGCCTCTACGCCTGCTTCCCCTTCGCCTCGTGCCGCCGAAGGTCACCTCCCTGCCAAGTTCCCCGCCGGCCTCCTCCGCCCTCTCCTTTCTAGCCTGCCTTGGCGACCGACCCGCAGGTCCACGCACCATCTCCCCGATGTCTCCTCCTCTCCTCCTTTCTCCCGTACTCTGCCTCTACTCTAAGACCCGCGCCGCCGCCATTTTTGCAGGATCCACCACCGAGCTCGTCGCCGGCCTTCCCGGCCTCGTCCGTCACCGGATCCGAACTCCCCACGGGCGGATCCACTCGTTCCCATCCTTCCCCGCTTTGCCCCGTCGTCGTCACTGTCGGATCCCCTTCGCCGGCGCGGCCGTTCCATCGCGAGCCGCCACCGTCTTCACAGCGGCCTCGCTTGGCCTCCTGTGCGGGGAGAGGCCCGAGTCGCTGCTTCCCTGGGCCAGCCCCGCGCTCATGGGCCGTGCCAAGGCTCAGCCACCGTCCCGCTGCTAGTTTTCCCCTGCAGGCCACCCTCTCCGTCCAACCGGCCCAAGGCCACTGTGAGCAGTGCCCCCAGCGCCCCACCTTCCTTTCCTGCTATTGGCCCAGTTCGTGTTTCGGCCCATATCATGTTTTTCCAGCGTCTGCGAATTTGTGTATTTATCCTGAGACTGCAGATTTGTAGAAAGGTCCCTAAACTTCATGCCTTTAATAACTTAATAACCGTGCATCGGTTTAAAATGATTTTTATATGAAACTTGCTTAGAATTTCATCTAATTTACTAATATTCAATTTTCATCCGTGTTAAAAATGTTTAAACTGCTGTTTGTGTAATTTTGCTCCTATGCCATGCTAAAATGCTTTATTTCATAACTAATTAACCGTAGCTCCAAATCTAATAAACTTTATATGTAAATGGGGTAGAAAAATGCCTAGTTTAACACGATGCACTCATCTAGCATGTTTAACAACTCTAAAATTGTGTTTAGGTCAGAACAGTACCAAACCTAATATATGCATATGAGGAGTTTCCGGACTTGTTGTTTTGTTGTTCCGGCCTCATTTAAACTTGCCTAGATTAGATAGTTTCATTATGCTTCACCTCTTGCCATGCTAACAACATTTTATCTTGTTGGTTACATAAATGAGAGGGAACTAAATAAGTCATGTGGTGTTTTCGGCAATATGCAACTCGTTGCATATTGAGCTCCACTTAATTTGTAGGATTGTTTGTGCACTTTGCCATGCCATGCCATGCCTCATTAAACCGGACATGCATCATACTTGGATGTGCATCATGCCATGATTTTGTGATGGTTGTTTACTATGGTGTTTGCTTTCTTTCTGGTGTACTTCTTCTCGGTAATCTGGTAATGTCGTGTTGTGAGGATCCGTTCGACTACGTCTGTTTGTCTTCTTCATGGACTCGTTCTTCTTCCTTGCAGGATTCCAGGCAAGATGACCATACTCTCGAAATCACTTCTATCTTTGCTTGCTAGATGCTCGCTCTTTTGCTATGCCTTTGCTGCGATACCTACCACTTGCTTTATCATGCCTCCCACATTGCTAAGCCAATCCTCTAACCCACCTTGTCCTAGCAAACCGTTGTTTGGCTATGTTACCGCTTTGCTCAGCCCCTCTTATAGCGTTGTTAGTTACAGGTGAAGTTTGGAGCTTGTTCCATGTTGGAACATGGATATTTTGTTGGGATATCACAATATCTCTTATTTAATTAATGCATCTATATACTTGGTAAAGGGTGGAAGGCTTGGCCTTATGCCTGGTGTTTTGTTCCACTCTTGCCGCCCTAGTTTCCGTCATATCGGTGTTATGTTCCCGGATTTTGCATTCCTTGCACGATTGGGTTATAATGGGAACCCCTTGACAGTTCGCTTTGAATAAAACTCCTCCACCAAGGCCCAACCTTGGTTTTACCATTCGCCACCTAGCCTTTTTCCCTTGGGAGTCGCGCATCCCGAGGGTCATCTTTATTTTAAACCCCCCGGGCCAGTGCTTGTCTAAGTGTTGGTCCAACCCAGAGCACCGTGCGGGGCCATCCCTTGGCAACTTGGGTTACGTTGGCTCCCGTACACTTAGCTTATCCGGTGTGCCCTGAGAACGAGATATGTGCAGCTCCTATCGGGATTTTTCACCACAGCGGGTGGTCTTGCTGGACTTGTTTTACCATTGTCGAGGATGTCTTGTAACCCGGATGCCGAGTCTGATCGGATTTCTTGGGAGAAGGAATATCCTTCGTTGACCGTGAGAGCTTGTGATGGGCTAAGTTGGGACTCCCCTGCAGGGATTTGATCTTTCGAAAGCCGTGCCCGCGGTTATGGGCAGATGGGAATTTGTTAATGTCCAGTTGTAGAAAACCTGAAACTTAACTTAATTAAAATGCATCAACCGTGTGTGTAGCCGTGATGGTCTCTTTCCGGTGGAGTCCGGGAAGTGAACACGGTGTTGGAGTAATGCTTGACGTAGGTTGTTCTAGGATCACTTCTTGATCATAGTTGTTCGACCGTGCTTTTGCCTTCTCTTCTCGCTCTCATTTGCGTATGTTAGCCACCATATATGCTAGTCGCTTGCTGCAGCTCTACCTCATACCTTTTACCCTTCCTATAAGCTTAAATAGTCTTGATCGCGAGGGTGTGAGATTGCTGAGTCCCCGTGACTCACAGATACTTCCAAAACCAGTTTGCAGGTGCCGATGATACCGTGCAGGTGATGCAACCAAGCTCAAGGAGGATCTGGATGAAGACTTTGTTTGTTGTGTTGTTTCGTTCCAGTTGATCTATAGTGGAGCCCAGTTGGGACGATCGGGGATCTGCGTAGCTTTTGGGGTAGTCTTCTTTTATTTTGGTTCCGTAGCCGGACCTTGTGTGTATCTAGATGATGTATTGCTTTATTCATGTAATTATGTGAAGTGGCGATTATAAGCCAACTATGTATCTCTTTCCCTTATGTACTACATGGGTTGTGTGAAGATTACCCCACTTGCGACATTGCTTTCAATGCGGTTATGCCTCTAAGTCATGCTTCGATACGTGGGAGATATAGCCGCATCGAGGGCGTTACAAGTTGGTAATCAGAGCCTTCCCCGACCTTAGGAGCCCCCTGCTTGATCGAATCGTTGGCATTGTTGAGTCTAGAAAAATGTTTTGAGTCTTATAGGATTATATATATATCGGAGAGTAGGATTCTTTTTACTCCTCAGTCCCTTCGTCGCTCTGGTGAGGCATCCTAATGTAGAGTTTTGACTATTCTCTTCTCAAATTTCACGAAAAAAATTAGGATCACGCGGGTATCTTGGAATCATTTCGATGGTTTTGTGACGAGAACATTGTTCTTGGTGCCTCCTGACATTTAGGGGTTGTGGCAGTGTCCCGGGGAGTTGAGCTCCGAGGTGTTGTCGTCACAATTTTATCGTTGCAGTTCTGGAATACCTGAGTTTCGCCGACATCAAAAATCTTTTTATGCAGTTGTTGGTGAGATAACCTCGACGCCACCCAGTACTGGGGCGGGAGTTCGGGAGTATTGTCATAACTCGTATAACGGATGCTTTTCGAAGGTTGAGGTAAACGATTTCCGAAGGTTTCTTGGTTATGTGTTGAAGGATGGATACAGTTGGATGTAGGATTTGTAAGTTTTGGGTGACATATTATGCTTCCCCTGTATCCCCAACACCTGATTGCATAACCGGAAAATTTCGGGAGTTTATAAGTGGGAATTCAAGTAGCTCTTAGGATATCTTTCCGACAGATGTATGATATGAAATTGGGGTTCGACGTCTAGTGGTCCGCCTATCCACGGTTGGTTTTACAGTGGTATCATTGTGTCTTAAAGAGTCCTTGGCTATGCTGACTCGGGGACGCTTCGTATGTCATGTGCACTGCCTTGTACATGATGGTGCTGTACGATTGAGCCCGTGTAGGCCCCACCACGAAAACTTCGCACGAAATCTCTATCATATGTTCGTTCTGGCTTACTCTGCAAGCCAATCCTTGTTTTTTGTTTTGAGTTGTGGTATTCAAGTTTCTTCAATGTCAAATGTGGATTCCATACTTTTCCTAAGCGGCGTTCTCATACTCTTATGCGAATACTAATCATTCATGATAATCGAGATCGTCATGTAAATTCTTTCCAACCGATGTGTTTCTCTTCAAGTGGATCCGATTATTTCAACATCTGCAAGATCAATTATCAGTTCTTCTCAACGATGTTTGTTTCATCCGTCTCTAAGTTGCCTTTGTTTTCCCACCCACCCACCCCTTTTCTTCAAGGAATCTGATGCCTTAATCAAGCATCGTTTTATTTCTTGTGAAGTCTCTCCATCTTTTTCCATCAATGTTCTTATCCGGTGATTCTCATGAAGATTCTATCAGAGCCTCAAGTTCATCATTCTTCATTCTTTTCATCTCTGGTGGTTTCAAGTCAAGCTTTGTTGATCATATCCTTTTCCTCGTTTCATATGCTTACTTATGCGGGTGCACCTCTTAATCTTCCCCGCTTGCTATTCAATTGTTCTGGAGTGCTCAAGAAATCTCAGAAGATTTGTGTCTCCTTTAGCAATTTGTCCAAGATATCTCGAGGTTGTTACCTCATTCAAGCCGTTTAATTCAACCAGTACAATCTCTCCTTCAGATCGTTCAACGGTGTATCTTTCAGTGGGCCCTAACCCACAGGTCTTTTCCCAGGATCTTACCTGACTCTTCTTATTTCCCAGAGCTATCCTCAAATTTCTTTTTGAAGTTTGACGTAAGAATGATTTATCATCAGTCAAATGCCTTTCTCCAAGATCTGTTAAATTATTTTCATCGTTGGCTCAATCTCTTCGCTTTTGATTCTTCCGGAGCGTCTAAATAATTCATGGTCGTGTTTCTCGTCTTCATTCTCAGATTGGAAGACTGAAGAAGATTTTTCTCTCAATCTTGCTCCATTCTCTTCAAGATTCGTGATTCTAGCTTGTTGCCATCCTCTCATAATTATTTTCGATTGTGGGAATTCTTTTCACCCATCCGAAGCAATTCAAGAGTCTTCTCAGTTTGTTATCCGGAGTCCATCAATTCAGGTTTATTCATTCTCAGCTGTCAGTTATCATTCTCCAATCTTACCGGTGCATCGTTCAAGTGATCTCTAATCAGTTCGTGATCCCTTCATTCTCATGTATCTAGATTGTCTCAAGTATCTTCGTTCATTTCACAATTCTTACCCGATGATTCATCCCTTTACTTTGTTCATTTTCAATTCTACCGGCGGATCGTTGAAAACCTTCTCAAGTTGCGCTATATCTCTCTTAATCCTTTTCAACGAGAATAAGTAGTATGCCAAATCCGTTTGCTCGTCATCAATTAAATTGGTGAAGGATACACATAACATAATTCTTATTTTTGTTCATTCAAGTGATTAATTCCTGCTTTCCGGAGTGGTTCATCATATCAAATTCTCGGTTTCACTTGATTCATCTTTTCTTTTCCCGGAGTTCCTAGCTCTCGCAATTATATCACCACGGAGATCCATCTAAATCATTACAAGGATTCACCTTGTGTTTTCAACTTCTCTTTCTTCTCGTTTGGTCATTCTTTTATTACCGGAGTTCTTCATGGAGGCTCTACATGATGGTTCATAACGGAGTTAATTCATTCTCGAAGTTTTCATCGAGATTCTTTTCTAAGGAGCTCAAGTATTCTTTATCTTGCAATCCGGAGTACAATTCTTTCAACCATACCATTGGAGGTGGTATTATGTCATTCTTGATCATTTGAGTTCATGTTTCATGATTCACATGTTGTTAAGAATTAGGTATTTTAAATCCACCAACCTCTTCGTTGGAGTTATCTTGGGTTATATTTCACCTAAAGCCTTCCCTAAGGATTGTTGCTATCTATGGTGCTCATAAATGACCCAAGTTCTTCATTTATTCTCCCGGTGAGATAGTTTCTCGTCTCCTTGTAATATCAATCCAATCAAATCTTTTCCGTGAGTGGCAAGTTGTCACCTCATAATTTTGAGATGTCTTCTATAAGTACATATCAAGCTTATCCTTTTCGTTGTTGGTTTTCCAACAATTCCGTTCAACCCTTATCCTAAAGATTCTTTCAAGCCCATTTGAGGTAGAAGATGTTGTTTTCTTCTCCGTTCTTTTGATTCCATTCTTTTATCTCTTACGGAGGCATTGAGGTGTTGCTCTTTTCACTCATCATCTCGGATTGTCAGGTCCATGTTCTTTTCGTGCTTATCCTTTTAACCGGAGTGTTGTGTCCTCTTTTCAAGTATCCTCTCATCTTGTCAAGTTCTATTCCTTCTATTTACAGGCGGAGTGCTGCCCAAATTATATCATTCTTATTACTTCCCTATCTTGTTTTAACCGGAGTGTTGTGCCCTCTGCTCAAGTACTTTTCATCTTATCAAGTCTTGCATCTCTTTTCTACCGGAGTGCCTGCATGTACTTCTTGTCCATTGCAACCCTTTTTCTTATGTCTTTCAACCTACAAGGTTCTGGTAATGTTCCTTCTTCCTCTTTTCTAACGGAGTGTTTTCGACTTTGTTCACCTTCGTTGTATTCTTTTCTCGAATTTGTTCAACCTTGCAAGGTTCTTTGGTTTCACTCGTTTGTCAAAGAAGCAACTTAGTTTTACCGCTTATCTTCCTCTTCTGTTGTCCCTCCGGTGCCATTCTAGATCTCGGGACAAGATCCTCTCGTAGTGGTGGAGTGTTGTGACGCCCCGAGACCGATGCGCCAGGTGTCTTCCAGTTATTCGCCGTCGTTGCCATGTCATTTACTTGCGTGTTGCATCTTGTCATGTCATCATGTGCATTGCATCATCATGTTTTCAAAACCTGCATCCGTCCGGGTTTCCCCCAGTTCTTTCCATTGTCCGTTCTGAGCCAGTCACACTTGCACGCGCCCGCGGCACGTCTGTTATATTATTTGATAAGTGGTTAGAAAATGTTCTCGGATTGGGATGAGAGTTGACGTGCGGTCTTATTATAGTGTAGATAGACCGCCTGTCAAGTTTCATCGCATTCGGAGTTCGTCTAATAGCCCAACCGTTAAACTATAGCGGCATTATAGTCGGGCACACGTCGGACGTTTTCGGTCTCCGGAAACAGTTGACGGGTCTCTCTCTCTCTTCTCTTCTCTCAGCCCAAAGCTTTCTACACAGTCCGCTGTCAACCGCCAGACCCCGAAACCCTCTCTGCATATTACTTCGAACCGCTATCGCGCGCGTCCGAAAGTTGTCCCGAAACCCGACCCAGGCAGTCGTCACCGTTGGATTCGGATCATCCCCAAACATCTACAAAACATCTATGTTTTGTTAATTGGGCCCCCTAACCTATTTATTCGTGATCGTCCGATTACGATCGGAGGGACGAGGTAGCCCCTAACCTAATCTGGGATGTATTTATACTCCACTCCTAGTCTATTTGGACAAACCCTAAAATCTAGGAGATGTGTCCCGTCGCCCGCCGCCGCTTTCCAAATCCACATCGGGATCTCCTCGCGCAGCAACCGCAGCTCCACCTCATTTTCAGCGCCGGGCCATCCAGCGCTCGCCCTACCACCATCAGCTCCATCCAGCCGCCGCCTTGCCTCACCCAAGCAGCAGCGCGACATCGAAGCAGCCCTGAGCTCCTCCTCTTGCGCCTCTACGCCTGCTTCCCCTTCGCCTCGTGCCGCCGAAGGTCACCTCCCTGCCAAGTTCCCCGTCGGCCTCCTCCGCCCTCTCCTTTCCAGCCTGCCTCGGCGACCGACCCGCAGGTCCACGCACCATCTCCCCGATGTCTCCTCCTCTCCTCCTTTCTCCCGTACTCTGCCTCTACTCTAAGACCTGCGCCGCCGACATTTTTGCAGGATCCACCACCGAGCTCGTCGCCGGCCTTCCCGGCCTTGTCCGTCACCGGATCCGAACTCCCCACGGGCGGATCCACTCGTTCCCGTCCTTCCCCGCTTTGCCCCGTCGTCGTCACTGCCGGATCCCCTTCGCTGGCGCGGCCGTTCCGTCACAAGCCGCCACCGTCTTCACAGCAGCCTCGCTCGGCCTCCTGTGCAGGGAGAGGCCCAAGTCGCTGCTTCCCTGGGCTGGCCCCGCGCTCATGGGCCGCGCCAAGTCTCAGCCACCATGTCAGGACCCCGATTCCAAGTCACATCGATCTAGCATGTAACACCTCATATCGCTTTGCGGCCTCACGCACGGTATTCCCACGGGTGTCGCCTTACTATGGCCCGGGACCGTTTGCATCTTTTGGCTCAGGTATATGATAGTGTCGCTAGCATCCATATGACAGAGAACCCGGGCCGACATGGCTAGTCGTGAACCCAAAGCGGCACCAACCTATGGGGACAGGCATACATGTATCACATCGAGCATGTCGGTCAGCAGCGTGTGAATCCGGGCTGTAGCACTGGGCTAACAGGACTCCTGGAACCCGGGCTGTAGCAGGCTAGGCAGGACTCCGGATGTCACCGCGTGACATTTCCCCGAAGGGACAGACACAGGAACGAAGTGAAACACATGCCGGCCAGTCAAGTGTCTTGAGCAGTAGTGCTGGGCTAGCAGGACTCCGGTGAACCGGGCTATAGCGGACTACTATGGCTCATGGAAGCACAAAACTACATTTCCCCATAAGAGAGGCTACCAAGGATAAACAACTAGGTTGTCGGATCCCACACATACCAAGCATTTCAATCATACACACAATATGCTCGATATGTGTAAATACAACATGGCATCACAACATAACTCTATGACTCAAGTATTTATTCATTAGGCTCCGAAGAGCGAGCTATTACAAACATGGGTCTCATGACCCAACATTCAGAGCATACAAGTCAAAGCACATGCGGAAGATTAACATGTTTGAGTACAAACATCTACAAATGAAAAAGGCTGAGAAGCCTGACTATCTACAAGACCCTCCCAAGGTACAAGATCGTAGCTGAGGTAACAAGCTAAACGTCGAAGTCCAAGAGGAACTACTAGCAGGACTGAAATCTCTCTGCAAAACACAAAATAAGCAAACGTGAGTACAAATGTACCCAGCAAGACTTACATCAGAACTAACTACATATGCATCGGTATCAACAAAGGGGGTGGTGGAGTTTAACTGCAGCAGGCCAGCTTTGACTCGGTGGTTATCCTGAACTACGACTACAAGTAACTCTTTGAGGTGGCACACACGAGTCCACAAATTCACCATACCAATACACCACTATGGATCCGCTCCCGTCTCCCTGCGAGAACTCCATCCATAGCACTCACACTTATCTTGCGCATTTTAGAGTATCCACTTTCGCTTGTCTATGAACTATGCAAGGGGTCCAAGTTTCCATATCCGAGGAATCCAGCTATTCGATTAGATAATGATAACCCTGCAAGGGTGTACTTCATCACACACGCTCTCGCCGCTTATCGCCCTGTACACGTCATGTACCTCGGCAACCTTCAAGCGGAAGCCGGGCGAGGGAGTCGGCCACGACCTGACTAACCAACAAGTATCTAGTCCAGGTTTATCGCCTAGTCGGGTTCCATCCGCAAGGAGATCCGGCCGGGGTGTCGCTCACGGCCCCAAACGATGTGAGCAGGGTTCCCAAGCCCACCATCCGGGTGCCACTTGGTACACCGTGCCACTGTGCCTAGTCTGTCCCAAGCCCACTTGTACCGGGTGCCACTTGGTAGACTACTAACACTACCTACAAACACCAGAAACTAGTTGCAACTCCTGGACAGAGATCAGGTTGATTAATAAGTCGAGAGGGGCACTTAAGCATTCCAATGCGTGGTAGTAGGTGTTCATGGATCACAAACACAGAACTCAGTTCCTGATAACGGCTGCAATGAGACAACCCACCATGTACTCCTACATGGCCTCTCACCGCTACCTTTACCAAATCGTGTTCACACGCTTAGCTCTCAACGGTAGGACATGTTCACCACATTCCAATTCATTCCCGATGAATCAGACCTGACTCAACTCTAAGCAGTAGCAGGCATGACAACAATCATGAATGAGTAGGCACATCAGGGATCAAACAACTCCTACTCATGCTAGTGGGTTTCATCTATTTACTGTGGCAATGACAGGTCATGCAGAGGAAAGGGGTTCAACTACCGCAGCATGTAACAGTTGAATCGGTGTTGTCCTTAATGCAGTAAAAGAGAGCAGGAGCGAGAGAGTGGGATTGTATCGGAATGAACAAGGGGGTTTTGCTTGCCTGGCACTTCTGAAGATAGTATAGCTCTTCATCGGTGTCATCGAATTCATCGCTGGATCAACGTCTACTGAGGGGGGACAAACACCGGCAACTAAGAAAGAACACAATCAACACATGACGATATGCAACAATATGATGCATGCTATGACATGGCAATATGAATGTGTTTTGGGCTAATGCAACAGTAAGTCATATTAATTGAAGTGGAATTCAAAACTATATCAAATTCCAACTCCAAACCTATTATGAAATTTACCCTAATCATGTTTCATCCTAAGCAGTGAGGTTAACTTTCTCAAACATGCATGAAAATGGTACGGATGGATTCCTTGAATTTTTCTGATAATTTTTCATATATAATTTATTTCATTTGGAGCTATAGATTAATTTCTGTGATTTTTCAAAAATTTGGATATTTTCTGAAAATAATAAATCATTTAAGATTTATTTAAATTCCAGAAAGGGATTATTGCGTCAACATGACCTCATAGTGACGTCAGCAGGTCAACAGCTCGGTTCAGGTCAAACCTGACGTGTGGGGTCCACACATCAGTGACATAGTTAACTAACAAGGTTAATTAAAATTATACTAATCCTAATCTAGTTTAGTTAAGGCCTGGGCCCACATGTCAGAGGCTAATTAACTAAGTAAATAATTAACACTAACCTGGGTTAATTAGCAGGGCTGGCCCCACGCGTCAGTGACCCAGGGTGGTCAAACCCTGGTCAGACGGGGTCAAACCCCCGGGTCAACTCGCCAGAGTTGACCCGCGGCTCGTCGCTAGTGAAGCCCGAGATGGCGGAGGGGCTCGGGATTTTCCCACGGTCGACGGTTTGGCGCGTGGTTTGCGGCTACGGATTGCTGGCACACGCGTGCATCCATTCCAGCAAGCAGCAGTAGCTGGGATGGCCGGAGCTCGCCGGAACAGAGCTCGCGGCGGTGGCCGGAGTTCGGGTTTGAGCGGGCGCAGGGCTGCGGTGTGCCAGGAGGCCAGCTGAGGGGCTGGGAGGCCCCCGAGGAGTGCCCTGAGTGCGGTGATGCGCTCGGGAGCGAGCTGCGGTGGCTAAAGCGGCGGTGGCGACATGGCCGGCGGCATGGGAAGCTCGGCCACGGCAGCAGCGCTAGCTAGGGGATGAGCAGAGCAACGTGGTTAGGGGAGGAGAAAGAGGAGCTCATGGCGATGTGGCAGGGTAGGTTAGCGGCCTCGGGGACGCTCTGGACGAGGCGAATTGACGGAGTCAATCTCCGGGCACCGGAGGTGAAGATGACGACGCTCCGGTCGACTGGGGCCTCTTCTGGTCGCGTGCGTCAGGTGTGCTGCTCCACGGGGTCGTGGCGGAGCTCGGCGACGCGGAGAGGGGGCGAGGGAGTGGCTGTGGTCGTCGTGTAGCTCGTCGGTGGCGGTGGCGCGGTCGGGCACGAGAGAGAGAGATCCAGGGAAGGGGTGAGAGCGCGCGAGAGAGAGGGAGAGGCAGGGAGGTGCGGGGCTTCATCCACGTCTCCTGGGCGTCGCGAGAAGGCCACGGGGGCGTGAGGCAGGCAGGGAGGAGGTGGCGGCCTCAGCGCGCGCCGTGCCCGCCTTCGCCTCTGCCTGCTGGCAGAGGTTGAGGACGACTGGCAAGTCGCCAGGTGGGCTGGGCCTCCAACAGTACTGAGCCAACTGGGCGCTAGGTCAGCTACAGGTGAGGTTCTGCCCTTTTTTGTGTTTTGGTTCCTGTTTTCTATTTTTGACATTTGTTTTAATTTGGTTTTTGAACCAAAATAATTTTTCTGCTTGTGACAATTTTTGCAGGGACTAAATGGATTATTCCAAAGCCCCTCAACAATTATCAGAATTATTGGACATATAGTTAATATATCACCTATATAAATCCAATGCAAATAATTATTGGATTAACTCAAATGCCCAAAATAAATATTTCTATGACTCCAAAAATATTGGTTTGAATTTTACCTCTTGCCAATATTTTTATAGCTTTAACAGGAACATTTTCTTGGGTTTATTTGAAGCAATTTTTAATGTTGATCATTTTTTTTGAAATGATTTCTGAGGCTTTCAGCTTTCCCCAATTCAACTTTCAGAAATTTAAACATGATGCAAGCAAGATGCAAACACTAGGCAGCACCTGAAGCTAGGGATGTGACAGCTCACCCCTACTAAACTAGAATCTCATCCCGAGATTCAAGTCATGAGGTAAGAAGACAGAGGGACACAAGCTAACACAATCTTCACGATCCAGATGTCTTTCTCGAGGATGTTGATTCATTGCATCACCTTGATCTCGACGTCTTGCTTTGAGAACTACATCCAACATGACAACGAGTAGAAAGGGAGAATTTAAGAAGAATCGACCTTCCTCAGGTTCGAGCAACTTAGGATCATCTTAATGATCACAAGATCAACTCATGGAATGAGACATAGTAACATCTCTGGAGCTGAGAGGAAAAACACACATCGAGAGAGATGGAAGGTAATAGATGACAAGGGTTCAAATTGGTAGGCAACAATTCCACGCTGGAGTAGGATGGTGCATGGTTTCAAAGTAGTGAGGAGGTAATTGCCATGATTCCATAACGGGACACCTTAGGGAAAGGTGACTCGTAGAGCATTTCCCTTATGTGGCAAAAAGAATTACTTTTGGTACAAAGATCATTGAAACTCTTTATACCAGCCTTAGGCAATCACAAACGATCGTGTGAAGGAGCTCGAAGAAATGGCATACTCGAACTAGAATGAATGATGTGGACTACCTGGTTGAAGACAACGCAATGGATGATTTTGCTTACGCGTGCTCTCAAGAACTTGAGCATTTCCATATTTATCAAGGTTCTACCAACATCTGTATCGAGGATCCTGGCAACACATCTTACTACCTTGACAAATAGAGATGGACAATGCAGATGCATAGAAAGACAACCCTTTCTCAGATTTCACCTTAGCGAGGCCAAGGAAACGAAATCTGGATGATCGACCGAGAGACATTTAGCACTCCGCTTCTAATGTTCTCCTTGATGTACTGGTTACTACGGTCATGCTTAAAGCATCAACATAGCAATCAAGTAGTGGTCGGACTTCAGAATACAAAGGATCCATAAAGAAGAACTTCTGGAGTAAATCCTACGAAATCCTTATGGGGAGGTGGCCAACTTCCCCAATCAAGATACTACAATAATAGGTCTTCCGGCTGGGTGTCTTGGCCACGACATCCACTTTACCGGTTACAGAGAGACCAATTTTATAGTTCTTGGAAAACGTTCCAACCATCATATCTGCCTGAGATTCAGATCTGGTTGGTGTCAGGATATTCCAGACTCATCAAGTCTAGAGAGAAAAATGAAAGTTTGCAACACAAGTCGACGAGATGACGTTGCAGGATTCTCGGGAAATGGACTATGGTGGTAAGCTCCAAAACATGAGCTGATTCTGCTACAAACATGTGAACACGCCATCCCAGACAAGCATGACCACGTAGTCTTACAATGAAACACTACCGAGTTCAGGTGGGGAACCATCATTGCGGATAACGAAGTCCTTGATTAAGCCCGGGTTAGCTCTTAAAAAGGAACTTCTTCTCCTTGAATAAATCAATCAGTGGCTTGGTGTGCTAGGAACACATATGGAGTGGAGGTAATTAATCTACCAAACCATAGAATAGTTCGCACATATGCATGACTGATTTGGGATGATTCCAAGGGAAACAAAACAATCCTTTCTCAAATTCATGGCGGCAACTTACACCTAATGCACGTGAACTTAGAGAAAGTTACTTCTTTCACCCAAACATATACCTCATGAGCTGAACACGAAGGTAATGCTTGCAAAAGTTGCAACACTAGCTCAATGTTCAACATGAATCATGGAGGAGACAAGATGCTGCTGATGGGCTCAACAGCAACTCATCAGAATTTCCATATCACTGGAATTCCACCATTATGTGAACAATGTGATAGTATTGGTCAGACCAAAGGATGTAATGGTGTATGCTCGAGGAACAACCACGAGTAAGACAACATTATGAATATCATTGGCTCTAACTTGATTTGACGATAGCCCACACTCAAATCAAGGTTTGGACAAGATGATAGATTCAACAACCGATCACGAGGAACAATCGATGAAGGTATCATCTCTCGTCAACACACACACACAAGATATCCCCTTTGGAGTGAACTAAGTGGATTAAGCTTTTTTTCTTCCAACTCTCCAAGTTGTTATTTAGCTTGACCAACTAGCTCAGGGGTATCCAACACAGATTCTTGGAGAAGGAGTGGTTTACAAGAAACCAACTTGATCACGAACTCAACTTAGCGGTCAGGTGACAACCTGGTAACACTTCCGAGAAGATATTCGGAAATTCACGAACCACCGATATGTTACTAAGCTCGAGAACAATCTTGCTTTGTGAGGCAAGACGATGTGACCAATAGAGCAAGGGTTTGACACAATCCTAACTCATTGATTGAATAGTGCACCAGAAATAAGGACAAGGTAGCACGATCAATCCTAGAATAGTGATTCGATAACCAACACGCTAAGAATGATAATAATGTCCATAACTACCAAGCAACACAGTTGCTAGGAGTATTGATTTCACACATCATGGTTCACTCGTCGGCATTCCAGTTACAACAACACGGAACCGAGGAATGAATAATGATGGAGAGAAGTATCACTACGTCAAGAGTTCATAGGAGGCGGTGCAATTCCCATGACATTCCTGACATAAATATGGTAACACTCCAAGGTAGAACAAAGAAAAAGCTAGATTGGCATTTTGATCTGCGAAATACAACTACTTTGACCCAATCCTGGATATGGATGAGGTACTGGAGTTTTGTTTCTCCTAGTCATTCTGAACCAGAACGGCTTGACGGACCACAAGAATAATAGCCATCGATGAACATGATTGCACACATACTCTTGACTACGAATGATAGACAATGGTCGGAATACAGGTGAAGAGTAACAACTCAAGGAACATATAACATTTTGAGTTGTGGATGCATAGATTAGTATGTCGAACTAAGTCCAACAGGTTTCTTCCGGATAACCCATGCGGAGAGATAAAATTGGCAGAGTCACAATATAGAATGAAGAACTCATCAAGAGCACTCTGGTTGTGATCTTTTGGTTCAAAAGAACTTCTGCCATATTGGCTCATGGTATTGGAAGAACGATATACCACGGGCCTCGAGGACTATCGCAAGGTTACTAGTATCTTAAGGGAACTAGCAAATACTAACAACATGAAGTAGGGTGAATCTCGGGTTCAAAACCCAAGAGTAGAATGCCTACTACTAAGTGGCATCACGGGATGCTTTCGAGAATGGTGGCCAGATTCATCACACTGGGAACACAAAACATTGCTAGATTACTAGGTGACTCTCTAAGACACCTAGGGTCATAATAATATCTCCAACATATATGTTGAGGCAGCAGAGTACCTCAACTCTCTGGCTAGTGTGCTTATTCTGACCAAAAGGACATCAGGAACGGAGGAAGGATTTGCAAATGCATCAGATTATTTAGAAACCTGGAATGACTCGGACAGCATAACGGCTGTAAATGCTCAAAATGATTTGAGACATCTTGCAAAAATGGTGGCATAACCACTCAATATCAGAATATCAAGGTTCTGAGGCCGGCTATGAACATATGGAGGTAGTAGGAACTGAACTGAGGCTTAAACTCAACAATCCTAGGAAACTACGGTTTAGTAACACGTCATCCTGAGAGATAGAAGAGAAGCCTAGTTCTTAACCCCGTAGAAAAGATAAGATGACTCAGATCAGAAGGTCATGAGGATAAGGAGTAAAAAGAGCCTTACGTTCCCATCCACAATCAATTCCCTTATATAACTAAAGCATTTCTAGACACGACTTCGACCAATTTGGCTTGGTAATCCTACAGGCAGTCGGGCTCTGATACCAAAGCTGTCAGGACCCCGATTCCAAGTCACATCGATCTAGCATGTAACACCTCATATCGCTTTGCGGCCTCACGCATGGTATTCCCACGGGTGTAACCTTACTATGGCCCGGGACTGTTTGCGTCTTTTGGCTCACGTATATGATAGTGTCGCTAGCATCCATATGACAGAGAACCCGGGCCGACATGGCTAGTCGTGAACCCAAAGCGGCACCAACCTATGGGGACATGCATACATGTATCACATCGAGCATGTCGGTCAGCAGCGTGTGAATCCGGGCTGTAGCACTGGGCTAACAGGACTCCGGGAACCCGGGCTGTAGCAGGCTAGGCAGGACTCCGGATGTCACCGCGTGACATTTCCCCTAAGGGACAGACACAGGAACGAAGTGAAACACATGCCGGCCAGTCAAGTGTCCTGAGCAGTAGTGCTGGGCTAGCAGGACTCAGGTGAACCGGGCTGTAGCAGACTACTATGGCTCATAGAAGCACAAGACTACATTTCCCCATAAGAGAGGCTACCAAGGATAAACAACTAGGTTGTCGGATCCCACACATACCAAGCATTTCAATCATACACACAATATGCTCGATATGTGTAAATACAACATGGCATCACAACATAACTCTACGACTCAAGTATTTATACATTAGGTTCCGAAGAGCGAGATATTACAAACATGGGTCTCATGACCCAACATTTAGATCATACAAGTCAAAGCACAAGCGGAAGCTTAACATGTCTGAGTACAGACATCTACAAATGAAAAAGGCTGAGAAGCCTGACTATCTACAAGACCCTCCCAAGGTACAAGATCGTAGCTGAGGTAACAAGCTAAACGTCGAAGTCCAAGTGGAACTACTAGCGGGACTGAAGTCTCTCTGCAAAACATAAAATAAGCAAACGTGAGTACAAATGTACCCAGCAAGACTTACATCAGAACTAACTACATATGCATCGGTATCAACAAAGGGGGTGGTGGAGTTTAACTGCAGCGGGCCAGCTTTGACTCGATGGCTATCCTAAACTACGACTGCAAGTACCTCTTTGAGGTGGCGCACACGAGTTCACAAATTCACCATACCAATACACCACTATGGATCCGCTCCCGTCTCCCTGCGAGAACGCCATCCATAGCACTCACACTTATCTTGCGTATTTTAGAGTATCCACTTTCGCTTGTCTATGAACTATGCAAGGGGTCCAAGTTTCCATATCCGAGGAATCCGTCTATTCGAATAGATAATGATAACCCTGTAGGGGTGTACTTCTTCACACACGCTCTCGCCGCTTATCGCCCTGTACACGTCATGTACCTCGGCAACCTTCAAGCGGAAGCCGGTCGAGGGAGTCGGCCACGACCTGACTAACCAACAAGTCTCTAGTCCAGGTTTATCACCTATTCGGGTTCCATCTGCAAGGAGATCCGGCCGGGGTGTCGCTCACGGCCCCAAACGATGTGAGCAGGGTTCCCAAGCCCACCATCCGGGTGCCACTTGGTACACCGTGCCACTGTGCCTAGTCTGTCCCAAGCCCACTTGTACCGGGTGCCACTTGGTAGACTACTAACACTACCTACAAACACCAGAAACTAGTTGCAACTCCTGGACAGAGATCAGGTTGATTAATAAGTCGAGAGGGGCACTTAAGCATTCCAATGCGTGGTAGTAGCTGTTCATGGATCACAAACACAGAACTCAGTTCCTGAGAACGGCTGCAATGAGACAACCCACCATGTACTCCTACATGGCCTCTCACCGCTACCTTTACCAAATCGTGTTCACACGCTTAGCTCTCAACGGTAGGACATGTTCACCACATTCCAATTCATTCTCGATGAATCAGACCTGACTCAACTCTAAGCAGTAGCAGGCATGACAACAAGCATGAATGAGTAGGCACATCGGGGCTCAAACAACTCCTACTCATGCTAGTGGGTTTCATCTATTTACTGTGGCAATGACAGGTCATGCAGAGGAAAGGGGTTCAACTACCGCAGCATGTAACGGTTGAATCGGTGTTGTCCTTAATGCAGTAAAAGAGAGCAGGAGCGAGAGAGTGGGATTGTATCGGAATGAACAAGGGGGTTTTGCTTGCCTAGCACTTCTGAAGATAGTATAGCTCTTCATCGGTGTCATCAAATTCATCACTGGATCAACGTCTACTGAGGGGGGACAAACACCGGCTACTGACAAAGAACACAATCAACACATGACGATATGCAACAATATGTTGCATGCTATGACATGGCAATATGAATGTGTTTTGGGCTAATGCAACAGAAAGTCATTTTAATTGAAGTGAAATTCAAAACTATATCAATTCCAACTCCAAACCTATTATGAAATTTGCCCTAATCATGTTTCATCCTAAACAGTGAGGTTAACTTGCTCAAACATGCATGAAAATGGTACAGATGGATTCCTTGAATTTTTCTGATAATTTTTCATATATAATTTATTTCATTTGGAGCTATAGATTAATTTCTAAGATTTTTCAAAGTTTTGGATATTTTCTGAAAATAATAAATCATTCAAGATTTATTTAAATTCCAGAAAGGGATTATTGCGTCAGCATGACCTCACAGTGACGTCAGCAGGTCAACGGATCGGTCCAGGTCAAACCTGACGTGTGGGGGGTCGTGGTTTTAAGTCTGACAGTAATGTAGGGGGGTAGGTATGTAGAGGCAAGGTCTTAGCTATGGAGTAGTTGTAAGCACACGAGGTTTACGAGTTCAGGCCCTTCTCGGAGGAAGTAATAGCCCTACGTCTCGGAGCACGGAGGCGGTCGACTGGATTATGCGTGTATGAATTACAGGGGTGCGAACCCTTTACACTGAGGAGGGGGTGGCTTATATAGAGTTCGCCGGACCCCTCCGGCCCTCAGTTGTGCAGGGTTTTAAATACATTAAGGTCGGGCGTTACTGGTAACGCCCCTAATAAAGTGCTATGATGATCATAAAAGCTACTTAATAACCGACCATTAGCGTGCGGAGTGCCTTTAGGTCTCCTGGCCGTCGAGTGGTTGGGTCTTGGTCGAGTGATTGCTTCTTGGTCGAGTGTCTTCAAGTCTGTCGAGTGGAACATCTCCAAGTCGATTGAAAGGTGATTTCTTCTAGAGATGTCCTTGGGTAGGGCAGTTGGGACAGGTCCATGACCCTACTCTAGGTACATAGCTTCATCATTAGCCCCCGAATGGATCGAGGTTTGAGTGGGGAAGGACTTGAGAACTTCTTCAACTCATTTTTCATGCCATGAGCATATCTTGTTTTGGATCAATGAACCTGAGTGATGACAGCAACTTCCTTTTCAGTCGCCTTGATCCATTCTTAGTTTTTTGTCGAGTGAGTTTCTTTACTTGAAAGGCTCCGAGTGACGGCGTGGAGGAGATCTTCCGTCTGACAAGTTGTTCTGCTGCCCGCAGATTTAGCGGGATTCGAATTTTGGGAAGCGTGTGGGACGGGGGAGGCTGCAGTAATCGGATGGGATAGGGCGGAGCCGCCTTGATCTCCGCGCCACCTTTTTCGCCACGTATCACGCGCGCGATTGTTACGGGACTTGACAGGACCGCCCGGGCCTACCAGTCAGCCACTCGGAAGCGACCTCATATAAGGCATCGGACCGGGGTTTCTTGAATAGTGCGTTCCCATTTCCTCTTGTCCTCTTCAGGCTTCTTCGTCGCGCTCGCTCTCGCCCCAGCGCCGCCGCTCCGTATGCATCTCGCCGGCGACGATGGGGAAGGAGAAGACGGCGGCTCTGGAGCGGGCGAAGAAGGCGACGGCAAAGGCGAAGGGGAAGGCGACCAGTCGGGGTGGATCTTCCACGCGAGCCGGCCTGCCGAAGGGCTGGATCCAGGGCGACTGGATCTGCTCGGCGATCCGCCAGGAAGACCTCGACGACCTAGCCGAAGGAGGGCTGATCCCCCATGGATCGGCGCGACTTCCGGGGAAGGAATCTGAGCCGCAACCTTGGGACGGTGAGCGCGTTCTCCTTGCCACCCACGTCGATCGTGGATTTTCCTTGCCTCCTCACCCTTTCTTTCGGGGATTTCTGAATTTCTTTGGGGCACAACTCCACCACTTCACTCCCAACACAATTGTGTATCTCGCTGCTTTCGTGTCTTTGTGCGAGAATTTCTTGGGTTGTCGGCCTCACTGGGGTCTTTTCAAGCACATTTTCACCTGTCGTTCTCAGACAGTGAAAAAGGCCAATCCGAGTGACGAGAGAACACAAGTGATTCAGATGTGTGGGGGTCTTGGTGTCATGATTCTTCCCGACTCGGTTCGTGGATGGCAGTCGACCTGGTTTTACTGCAAAGACCAGCCAACGCCAGGGCAGTCGACTGGCCTCCCTCCTTTTACCATGGACCGAGTGAGGAAACCCTCCTCTTTGAAGGTGCTCCCGGAGGAGAAGGCGCAGGTTAGGGTGCTGGTCGAACGAGTGGTCCAGCTTATCCGTGACGGGGTCACCGGTATGGATCTCTTGGAGATTTTCCTTTAGCGGCGCATCTAGCCTCTTCAAGCCCGAGATCATCCGATGTGGATGTATTCGGGTCTTGACGACTCCACTCGGATTCACTCGGAGGAGGTCGATGACGACACATTGGAGAAGTGGCTGTCGGGCATGACCGGAAACAAGGACAACCCCAGGGAGCCAGGAGAGTTCCTCCATTCGACCAGTCCCATGTACCAGAGAAGGTCCGATTCTGGGCTTTGATTGTAATCTGAATTCACTCGCACAGCTGTCTAAACTGCATCGACTGACTTTATTCTTCTTGCTTTCTTTCAGGCCCTTATCGAAATGTATTCAATGCCCAACGGAGAGCAAGAGCAAGACCTGGAAGGAGAAGCGAGCGGCGGCGACAGTGGCGAAAGGTGTTCTGATGGTGAAGGGGACGAAGAAAGCGACGACTCAAGTGACGAAGAAGAAGTCGAGTCGCCTCCTCGCAGGGAGAGGCGATCCAAGCTTGACCAAGAACGACCGAGCGCCCGTGAAAAGGCGATTGCTCAGGCTGGTCAGTCTTCAAAGCGTCCTCGGACCTCTTCACCAACCCCAACTGAAAAAGCGTCAAAGCATCCCAAAGTTCTAGAGCAGAAGCCTCAGAAGGCGTTGCCGAAGATTAAGATTGACATCCCCGTCGTTTCTGCGTGAGTGTCTCCCTTTGTATTCACTCGATACCCCGTGCTGTTTGTTTTTTCTTGATTTAACCAGACGAACTTTGGAACTGGCAGCGCTGCTACTTCCGGGACCTCAGCTTACAGGGATGAGGATGAGGTAATGGAGGATGCGGCCACTTCCAATCTGGGTATGATTCCTGCCATTCTGTCTTTATTTGGTCGACTCAACTGCAATGTGTACCATTGGGTGATGTGGTTTTGGCGATTGAACTTTAAACAGCTCCTAACATTATTGACCTCCCCAATGATGATGATGAAGAGCCCGAGAGGCCTTTGACGAGGAAAAATAGTCAAGCTCCTGCAAGCAAGGTGCCACAGTCGACGCCGAGGGCGGAACCAGTCGTTCAGGACGCTGGTGATGCCAATAGGGGTTCTGTTACTTTGTCGTGCCATTGTCGAGTGCCTTGCCTTCTTCGTCGACTGCTCAGGCCCCTGTCGACCCACCTTCAGTTTTTGCGACCCATCGTGTCCCAGAGGACGAAGTGCATGCTGCCAAGGAAGCCATACGCCAGGCGGGCATTATGATGGAGAAGATGAAGACGGTGCGGGACGCCAGTCAGGCCGCCTACGATGCCAGCTCGGCTCTCCAAAGTAACGTTCAGGTTAGTTGGTCACCGCTTGTTCTGTTAGGATATGCTATCTGAAGACTCTCTTTCCGAAAATCTTTGCATCTGTACACCCACTGGGTGCGTCCATTGAATTTTTGAACTAGTGGGGGCACGCTGAGTGCACCCACTGGGTGTAGTCCCCGAAACTACGGTGGACTGCTAGCAGTCGACTGTAGTCTTTGTATTTTGATTCTTTCGCTTGATGTGGTCTGGCCGCGTCGAGTGTAAACCGAACTGTTAGTTTGTCTCTTCTACTCGGTCTGGGCGAGTGGGATCAGAACCGGTGGTTGCACGCCAAGTGCACCCACTGGGTGTACTCCCTGAGACCGCGGTCGACTGCTGGCAGTCGACTGTGGTCTGAGTTCTATGGTCTGAGTTCTTCTTTCTCTCTCTTTTTTTACTTCCTGCACTCGACTCTGGCGGGCCGGTCGAGTGGGATCATAACCGGTGGGGGCACGCAAAGTGCACCCATTGGGTGTAGTCCCCAAGACTATGGTGGACTGCGGGCAGTCGACCGTAGTCTTAGTATCTATTGTCTTTGTTGTTTTTCGCTGTAAAATAACTTCTCCTCCCTAATTGCATAAATCTTGTGATCTTGGAGCTCACTTTGCTGACTTGGAGAAACAGTAGATCCAACTGAACCTTGACTTGGAATTGGCCAAGACAGAGCTGCAAAAGGCCAAGGACGACGCCAATGGTAAGACGAGCTTGTCGACTGGTTTGTCTTAGGCTTGAGTACCCTTCTGCTCTTTATGAATCAAGCACCATTTCTTTGCAGAAAAACTGAGAGAAGCTCTGGCGAAGAAGGATCAGGATTTGGCTACTGCTCAAAAGGAAGCTGATGACAGAACCGCTCTGGCTGAACAGAAACTGGCTTCGGTCGACCAGTTGGAAGAAGAGAACACCAAGATGAAATCTGCTCTGAACGAAGCCAACAAGGAGTGCAAGCGCTTAAAGAAGGACAATCTCAACCTGTATGAGAAGATGGAAGGCATCGCTCGCAGGAGGGACGATCTGGGGAGCTATCTGAGGAGCCTTGCCAAGAAGTTGTTCATCAAGCTTGAAGGTACACATTTTGTTCCGACTGATGTTTTTTGTCGACTCAGCGTACGAAAATTGACTTATCCTTGGATCGCGAATGCAGAGTTTTGCCAGAACTTCGAGGAGGAGACTAGGCGGATTAAGCCAGGTTTGGACCCAATCAATTCTCCCGTGAAAGATGAAACTGCCATGAATCTGCTCCGACTGGAATCCCGCATCGACGGTGTTGTGGACTACTTGGCTCGACTGAAGGTCGCCACATCACAGATCGACACGGCACTTTGGCCAGAGGCCACGCTCCAGAATGATCTTGAGTCCCTAATGACTCGACTTAACGAGATCCCTGATCGAGTGCAGGAGTGGAAGAAATCTTCTGCCCGGTGTGGTGCTGATGTGGCTCTGTCTTTGGTTCGTGTCCACTGCAAGGAGGTGCGACAAGATAAGCTGGCAGCAATCAAGGTCGCCAACACCCAGAAGAACGACTTCCGATCTTTTATGGAGACTTTCATCGCTGCAGCCACTCGGATCGCCGATGGCGTCGACCTGGATGAGTTCGTCGAGCCTGCCAGTCCTCCTCCTGCGGAGTGAACAAACTTTTATGCCCCACCTTAAATTTGCCTCGGAATGCCGAGCGGTTTTTGTAACCATTAAACTCTTTCAGGCTGAATGCCCGAGCACTTCGATCTGTGGTCTGGAACCTTTAGGATTTATCTGAACTTGGTTTATCGTTGAATATCTTCATGAATCCTCCGTCGAGTGGAACTCGTTCTTCACTCGAGACAACTTTTGTATTTGTGGCGCAGCTCCGAAGGAGAAGGTAGCAGTCGACCTGCACCTCGTCGTCCTTGCGGGTCGGCGATGGAGCGCATGTTGTATTTGTGGTGAAGCTCCCAAGGAGAAGGTGGCAGTCGACATGCACCTCGTCGTCCTTGCGGAGTGGGATGGAGCGCACGTTGTATTTGTGGCAAAGCTCCCAAGGAGAAGGTAGCAGTCGACCTGCACCTCGTCATCCTTGTGGATTGAGATGGAGCGCACGTTGTATTTGTGGCGAAGCTCCCAAGGAGAAGGTAGCAGTCGACCTGCACCTCGTCGTCCTTGTGGATTGAGATGGAGCGCATGTTGTATTTGTGGCGAAGCTCCCAAGGAGAAGGTAGCGGTCGACCTATACCTCGTCGTCCTTGTGGATTGAGATGTGTTTCGTACTTAGGCGAGTACTGGACTGCAGCTAAGCCCCCGAGTGGGAGGCTGGCTCACCACTCGGTAGGATTTTCAAATACTTAGGCGAGTACTGGACTGCAGCTAAGCCCCCGAGTGGGAGGGTCGCTCACCACTCGGTAGGATTTTCAGATACTTAGGCGAGTACTGGACTGCAGCTAAGCCCCCGAGTGGGAGGGCCGCTCACCACTCGGTAGGATTTTCAAATACTTAGGCGAGTACTGGACTGCAGCTAAGCCCCCGAGTGGGAGGGTCGCTCTCCACTCGGTAGGATTTTTCAAATACTTAGGCGAGTACTGGACTGCAGCTAAGCCCCCGAGTGGGAGGGTCGCTCACCACTCGGTAGGATTTTCAAATACTTAGGCGAGTACTGGACTGTAGCTAAGCCCCCGAGTGGGAGGGTCGCTCACCACTCGGTAGGATTTTCAAATACTTAGGCGAGTACTGGACTGCAGCTAAGCCCCCGAGTGGGAGGGTCTCTCACCACTCGGTAGGATTTTCAAATACTTAGGCGAGTACTGGACTGCAGCTAAGCCCCCGAGTGGGAGGGTCGCTCTCCGCTCGATAGGATTTTTCAAATACTTAGGCGAGTACTGGACTGCAGCTAAGCCCCCAAGTGGGAGGGTCGCTCTCCACTCAGTAGGATTTTTCAAATACTTAGGCGAGTACTGGACTGCAGCTAAGCCCCCGAGTGGGAGGGTCGCTCTCCACTCGGTATGATTTTTCAAATACTTAGGCGAGTACTGGACTGCAGTTAAGCCCCCGAGTGGGAGGGTCGCTCTCCACTCGGTAGGATTTTTCAAATACTTAGGCGAGTACTGGACTGCAGCTAGCCTCCGAGTGGGAGGGTCGCTCACCACTCGGTAGGATTTTCAAATACTTAGGCGAAACGGGTTCGCAGCTAAGCCCCCCAAGTGGGAGGCTGGCTCAACACTCGGTAGGAAATTATTTTTACAAACTTAGGCGAAACGGATTCGCAGCTAAGCCACCCGCTGGGGGATTTCTTCCGCAAACAAAAACAACAACAATCACTGGGAAAATTATAACGCTCTTGTCTTTGATAAATAAACTACAGGAGTTTTTCTTATTACATCTCATCCGAGTGAGAATTCAAGTATAAAAGGGGTGGAGCAGCTCCGCACTCCAGGCTCGTGGCTCATCAATCTGGCGATCGACATTATAGAGGTGATACGCTCCATTGTGGAGGACTCTGGTGACTATGAAGGGACCTTCGCAAGTAGGAGCAAGTTTGTGTGGTTTCTGTTGATCCACTCGGAGGACCAAGTCTCCTTCTTGGAAGGCTTGACTCTTCACATTTCTGGCATGGAATCGACGCAAGTCTTGCTGATAGATGGCTGATCGGATCATGGCCATTTCTCTTTCTTCTTCCAGGAGGTCGACTACGTCCTGCCGGGCTTGTTCCGCTTCATCTTTAGAGTAGAGCTCGACTCGGGTTGCGTTGTGAAGCAGGTCACTCGGCAAAACTGCTTCGGCTCCATAGACCAGAAAGAATGGGGTTCTCCCGGTCGATCGGTTCGGGGTTGTCCTCAATCCCCAAAGGACTGATGGAAGCTCGTCGACCCATGCGCCTGCTGCGTGCTTGAGATCGCGCATCAATCGAGGTTTCAGTCCTTTGAGAATTAAGCCGTTTCCTCTTTCCACTTGTCCATTCGACTAGGGGTGAGCGACCGAAGCGTAGTCGACTCGTGTGCCCTGAGAGGCGCAAAAGGCTCTGAATTTGTCAGAATCGAAGTATGACCCATTGTCAGTGATGATGTCTGAATATCAACTCTCTGATGATACTGATAGCAGTGCAAGCATCAAGATTCTTGATAGGCTTAGCTTCAATCCATTTGGTGAACTTGTCGACTGCTACTAGCACATGAGTGAAGCCGCTCCTGCCCATTCTCAGTGGTCCAACCATGTCCAGTCCCCAAACGGCGAAGGGCCAGACGAGTGGAATGGTTTTCAGGGCTGATGCGGGCTTGTGCGACATATTGGAGTAAAACTGACATCCTTCACACTTGTCGACTATCTCTTTCGCAATTTCATTCGCTCTTGGCCAGTAGAATCCCGCTCGGTATGCTTTAGCCACAATGGTCCAAGAGGACGCATGATGACCACAGGTCCCCGAGTGGACATCATCAAGGATCATCTGACCTTCTTCTGGTGTTATACACTTCTAACTGACTCTAGTCGCGCTTTCTCTATACAACTGTCCCTTTATGATTATAAAGGCCTTGGATCGATGGACGATCTGTCAAGCCTCTTCTTCGTCCTCTGGGAGTTATTTCCTTAGGATGTACGCGATGTACGGTATTGTCCAGTCGGGAGTGATGACCAAGACTTCCATGATCAGGTCGACCACAGCTGGAACTTCAACTTCAGTCAGATCCGTGGCACTTTTTGGCTGCGGGGCTTCTTCAGTGAAGGGATCCTCCTGAACTGATGGTGTGTGGATGTGTTCCAAAAACACATTGCTGGGAATGGCTTCTCTTTTGGAACCTATTTTTGCCAAATCATCAGCTGCTTGATTTTTCAGTCGGGGTATGTGATGAAGTTCTAACCCCTCGAATTTCTTCTCCAGCTTTCTCACTGCATTGCAATAACTAGTCATGGCTGGACTTCTGACGTCCCACTCCTTCATCACCTGATTAACCACCAAATCTGAGTCGCCATAGACCATGGGGCGACGGACGCCGAGTGAAATGGCCATGCGCAGCCCATATAAAAGTGCTTCATATTCTGCCTCGTTATTGGAGGAATCAAAGTGGATTTGAAGAACATATCTGAGCTTATCTCCTCGGCGCGAGACCAATACCACCCCGTCATCGAAAACATTCAGCATTTTGGAACCGTCGAAGAACATGGTCCGATGCTCCGAGTGAACCTGAGTCGGCAGTTGCTGTTCAATCCACTCGGCGACGAAATCTGCTATTGCCTGGGACTTGATAGCTTTCTTTGTCTCAAACTTGATATCTAGAGGAAGGAGTTCAATCGCCCATTTTTCCACTCGACCAGTTGCATCTCTGTTATGCAGGATCTCTGACAATGGAGCATTGCTGACGACTGTAATGGAATGATCAGAGAAGTAGTGAGAAACCTTCTTTGTGGTCATATAAATCCCATATACAAGCTTCTGATAATGAGGATATCTTTGCTTCGACGGGGTCAAAACTTCAGAAATATATTACACTGGGCGCTGAACTTTGAAGGCTTTTCCTTCTTCTTCCCGCTCGACTGTAAGTACCGTACTGACGACTTGTCCCGTGGCTGCGATGTAAAGCAGCAAAGGCTCTTTGCTGATTGGGGCAGCAAGCACCGGCTAGGTGGAGAGCAGAGCTTTGAGCTCTGCAAACGCTGCATCAGCTTCAGGAGTCCACTCGAACTTGTTGGACTTCTTCATCAATCGGTAAAGAGGCAATGCCTTTTCACCGAGACAAGAGATGAATCGACTTAAAGCGGCCAAGCAACCAGTAAGCTTCTGGACGTCGTGCACTCGCACAGGACTTTTCATTCGGAGTATAGTACCGACTTTTTCTGGATTGGCATCGATTCCCCATTCGGAAACGAGAAAACCGAGTAGCTTTCCGCCAGGAACTCCGAATGTGCACTTTGATGGATTAAGCTTGATATCATACCTCCTGAGGTTGGCAAAGGTTTCAGCAAGGTCAGTCAGCATGTCGGAACCCTTCCGTGACTTGACCACAATATCATCCATGTATGCTTCCACATTTCGACTAATTTGAGTGGGCAAACACTTCTGAATCATCCTCATGAATGTGGCTCCGGCATTCTTGAGGCCAAACGGCATGGTAACATAACAGAAGCACCCAAATGGAGTGATGAAAGCTGTTTTGATCTCGTCAGGTCCATACAGACGGATCTGATGGTACCCGGAATAGGCGTCTAAAAAAGACAGTCGCTCACATCCCGCAGTCGAGTCAACTATCTGGTCGATGCGGGGGAGAGGAAAATGATCTTTCGGGCAGGCCCAATTGATATGTTTAAAGTTAATGCACATGCGAAGTGACTTGTCCTTCTTCGGGACCATGACAACGTTGGCGAGCCACTCGGAGTGGTAGATCTCTCGGATGAACTCTGCTGCTAAGAGCTGAGCCACCTCCTCACCAATAGCCTTTCTCTTCTGGACGGCGGACCATCGGAGATGTTCTTTGATAGGTTTTACTTTTGAGTCGACTCGTAGGCGGTGCTCAGCTAGCCCCCTGGGAACACCCGGCATGTTAGAAGGCTTCCATGCAAAAATGTCACAGTTCTCACGGAGGAACTGGATGAGCGCTTCTTCCTATTTGGAGTCGAGTGTTGTTGAGATATGAGTCGGAGCAGCACTAGGATCGGTCGGGTGAATGTGAGCCAGCTTTGTTTCACCAGACGACTGAAAAGCTGATTCTGTAGTGGGCTTCTTGGCTCGCAACAAATCACTCGGGTCTGCAGTCTTCTGGTATTCGTGCAGCTCCACCACTTCCATCTGAGCATCAGCGATCTTTGAACCTTTCTGAAAACACTCTTCTGCTTTCTTCTGATTGCCCGTAATCGTGATCACACCTTTGGGCCCAGGCATCTTCAATTTGAGATACACATAACATGGTCGAGCCATGAAGCGTGCATAAGCCGGCCTGCGCAAAATAGCGTGATAAGCACTCTGGAAATCTACAACTTCGAACGTCAACTTTTCTTTGTGGTAATTCTTGGAATCACCGAAAACCACATCAAGAGCCATCTGGCCGAGTGACTCAGCCTTCTTTCCAGGAATGACTCCATGGAAACTCATGTTGCTGGTACTGAGTCTGGAGATCGGAATGCCCATCCCTTTCAACGTCTCAGCATACAGTATGTTCAAACCACTGCCACCATCCATCAAGACTTTGGTCAGTCGAGTGCCTTCAACAACTGGGTCGACCACCAAAGCTTGCCTCCCAGGGGTGGCAATGTGCGTTGGGTGATCGGACTGGTCGAATGTGATGGCAGTCTGAGGCCACTTCAGATAACTGGGTGTTGCCGGAGCAACCATATTCACCTCACGGTTGATAACTTTCAGTCGACTTTTTCTTTCAACATCAGCAAAAATCATCAGGGTGGAATTGACCTGGGGGTATCCATCATCACTGTCTTCCTTGTCCTCAACTTTGTCTGACTCCTTTTCCTTATCTTTGGGCTGCTTGCCCTGGAACTGCTGGATCAAGAGCCGACACTATTGAGTGGTATGTTTCGGGTAAATGAACTTACCCTCTTCATCTTTCTTGTTGTGGATGTGACATGGCAAATCCAACACATCATTTCCGTCTTGGTCTTTAACTTTCTTAGGGTTCCAAGGTCCTTTGGGTTTCCCCTTAAACTTTCCTTGAGTTGCAGCCAAGGCTTCCCCAGGAGCAGCTGGCTCGGCTTTCCGCTTCTGTTTCCGATTGGAATTCCCTCCTCCGGTTTCTTGAGCGACTGACTTGAGCTTGCCACTCCTGAGTCGATCCTCATCTTCACCATTAGCGTACTTGGTGGCAATCTCCATCATCCAATTCAGAGACATACCTCTGGTTCGACCGAATTTTAGATTCAGTTCTCTATACTTGACACCTTCTTTGAAGGCACAGACTGATTGGTGGTCAGGCACATTCTCTACCGTGTTATGTAACGTGATCCATCTCTGGATGTAATCCCTCAAAGTTTCATTTGGCTTCTGCACGCAAGACCGCAGTTCCGTCAGCCCTGCCGGTCGCTTGCATATTCCTTCAAATGTGGTGACAAACACTCGGGCGAGATCTTCCCAAGTGTAAATGCTGCTGGGTGCTAACTGATTCAGCCACGCTCTGGCCGAGCCCTCCAACATGAGAGGCAGGTGCTTCATGGCCACTTCATCATTGCCACCGCCTATCTGGACGGCCACTCGGTAGTCTTCAAGCCAAGTATCGGGCTTAGACTCACCAGTGAACTTACGGACTCCCGTCGCCAACCTGAAGTTGGGAGGAATCACAGCAGCCCTGATGGCTCTACTAAAGCACTCTGGCCCCGAAACATGTACTCTGCTACTGGTAGGTGCATCTCTGTCGTGACCTTCTCGGTGAGCTCTGTTCCTGTCGACCAAACCTTGAACGAGAATGGATCTCGCATCAAAGCCTGGTTCCCTGGGGTCGACTAGAATTCTTCGCCCAACACTATGAGGGCGCCTGTCATCCTGCTGTCGAGGCGCATACGACCCGCTCCTCGGGGGAGGGGTGGGCACTCGACGTCGATCGTCACGATCGAATCGGTGATCATACTGCTCACGGTTCCCGTACTGATTACGCCGGTCCCCACGTCCCTCACGCCTCGGGGGCGATCTTGGGCTATGAGCCGATTGGACTATGTCTACAGCAATGGATCTGCTATGAATCCTGTTCCGCGACTGAGAAACAGCGGAGTTCTGGTCTCCTGCTGCCCGGAGTAACGCTCTGATCTGCAACAAGCCTCTGCCGGCCTCTGACTGGGAAGGCTGAATCAACTCTGCTATACGTGCTGCAGCTGCTAAATTCTGAATCGGAGTTTGATATACCTGCAGGGGCGGAAAGAGCTGACGTCGACTGGATTCTGGAACCCGTTGTCGCGCATGCTCGTCGAGTGCTCGCTGGAGGTTCTCCAGTCGAGTGCGCTCGGCCAAGTTTGCCAGGCGCGCGTCCTCCATGGCACGAGCCTCGGGGGTTTCTCCAACGATAGGAGTGTGCAGTGCATCCATGTTCCGGCGACGAAGTTCTTCTCTCTGTAGCGACGTGAGAGGCTCGGGGAGATATTCCTCATGGGGACGCGACGGGTCGCCTCCACCCACGCCTCCGTCGGTGCAGGGAAAACCGGGAGGACTGGGCGGTCCATCGACCATCAGAACCTCCGCCGCCGGATCACTGCTATCGCACTCGGATGCGGTATCTGCGGAGCCAGTCGACGGGTCGAACAGGCCGTAGAGGGATTCATCGAGCTCGATCGCCGCGACTTGAGGGGTGGCCGACTGGCGTGCCACCGCGTGTCTCACCCACCGCTGAAGTCTCGACCGACCGGAGCGCTTGCGTCGGCGGGAAACAGGGAGGGAGGACAACACAGGAACCGATCGATAATGGGTCGACGGTTGCCGCAAGAGGACGCCGTAGACGCACGCGCGAAAGTGCGTTGCCCCGCGGACAGGGAGTGCGTCCACGTCGAGCGGAGCCTCCTGAAGCCAAGCGGAGTCGTCGGCGATGAACGTGAGCGCGCCGAGACAGATCTCGCGGCCCTCCACCAAAACTCCGCCAGAAACCATGGTGATTTGGATCAGAAAAGATCGCAACTCCTCCAACAAATCGCTAAAACACCCGCCCCAAGGTGGGCGCCAACTGTCGTGGTTTTAAGTCTGACAGTAATGTAGGGGGGTAGGTATGTAGAGGCAAAGTCTTAGCTATGGAGTAGTTGTAAGCACATGAGGTTTACGAGTTTAGGCCCTTCTTGGAGGAAGTAATAGCCCTACGTCTCGGAGCCCGGAGGCGGTCGACTGGATTATGCGTGTATGAATTACAGGGGTGCGAACCCTTTACACTGAGGAGGGGGTGGCTTATATAGAGTTCACCGGACCCCTCCGGCCCTCAGTTGTGCAAGGTTTTAAATACATTAAGGTCGGGCGTTACTGGTAACGCCCCTAATAAAGTGCTATGATGATCATAAAAGCTACTTAATAACCAACCGTTAGCGTGCGGAGTGCCTTTAGGTCTCCTGGCCGTCGAGTGGTTGGGTCTTGGTCGAGTGATTGCTTCTTGGTCGAGTGTCTTCGAGTCTGTCGAGTGGAACACCCCAAGTCGATTGAAAGGTGATTTCTTCTAGAGATGTCCTTGGGTAGGGCAGTTGGGACAGGTCCATGACCCTACCCTAGGTACATAGCTTCATCATGGGGTCCACACGTCAGTGACACAGTTAACTAACAAGGTTAAGTAAAATTATACTAATCCTAATCTAGTTTAGTTAAGGCCTGGGCTGACATGTCAGAGGCTAATTAACTAACTAAATAATTAACACTAACCTGGGTTAATTAGCAGGGCCGGCCCCACGCGTCAGTGACCCAGGGTGGTCAAACCCTGGTCAAACGGGGTCAAACCCCCGGGTCAACTCGCCGGAGTTGACCCGCGGCTCGTCGCTGACGAAGCCCGAGACGGCGGAGGGGCTCGGGATTTGCCCGCGGTCGACGGTTTGGCATGCGGTTTGCGGCTACGGATTGCTGGCACACACGCGCATCCATTCCAGCCAGCAGCAGTAGCTGGGATGGCCGGAGCTCGCCGGAACAGAGCTCGCGGCGATGGCCGGAGTTCGGGTTTGAGCGGGCGCAGGGCTGCGGTGCGCTAGGAGGCCAGCTGAGGGGCTGGGAGGCCCCCGAGGATTTCCCTGAGTGCGGTGACGCGCTCGGGAGCGAGCTACGGTGGCTAAAGCGGCGGCGGCAACATGGCGGGCGGTAGGGGAAGCTTGGCCACGGCAGCAGCACTAGCTAGGGGACGAGCAGAGCAACGTGGTTAGGGGGAGGATAAAGAGGAGCTCACGGCGATGCGGCAGGGTAGGTTAGCAGCCTCGGGGACGCTCTGGACGAGGCGAATTGATGGGGTCGATCTCCGGGCACCGGAGGTGAAGACGATGACGCTCTGGTCGACTGGGGCCTCTTCTGGTCGCGTGCGTCGGGTGTGCTGCTCCACGGGGTCGTGGCGGAGCTCGGGGACGCGGAGAGGGGGCGAGGGAGTGGCTATGGCCGTGGGTGGAGCTCGTCAGTGGCGGCGGCGCGGTCGGGCACGAGAGAGAGAGAGAGAGATCCAGGGAAGGGGGTGAGAGCGCAAGAGAGAGAGAGAGGGAGAGGCAGGTAGGTGCGGGGCTTCGTCCACGTCTCCTAGGCGTCGCGAGAAGGCCACGGGGGCGTGAGGCAGGCAGGGAGGATGTGACGCCCCCGATTTGACCGTACACTAATCATGCACGCAAATGTGTACGATCAAGATCAAGGACTCACGGGAAGATATCACAACACAACTCTACAAATAAAATAAGTCATACAAGCATCATATTACAAGCCAGGGGCCTCGAGGGCTCGAATACAAGAACTCGATCATAGACGAGTCAGCGGAAGCAATAATATCTGAGTACAGACATAAGTTAAACAAGTTTGCCTTAAGAAGGCTAGCACAAACTGGGATACAGATCGAAAGAGGCGCAGGCCTCCTGCCTGGGATCCTCCTAACTACTCCTGGTCGTCGTCAGCGGGCATCACGTAGTAGTAGGCACCTCCGGTGTAGTAGGAGTCGTCATCGACGGTGGCGTCTGGATCCTGGGCTCCAACATCTGGTTGCGACAACCAGGTAGAAGGGATAGGGGAAAAGAGGGAGAAAGCAACCGTGAGTACTCATCCAAAGTACTCGCAAGCAAGGAGCTACACTACATATGCATGGGTAAATGTGAAACGGGCCATATCGGTGGACTGAACTACAGAAAGCCAAGATAAGAGGGGGGGATAGCTAATCCTGTCGAAGACTACGCTTCTGGCAGCCTCCGCTTTGCAGCAAGTAGAAGAGAGTAGAATGAAGACCTCCAAGTAGCATCGTATAGCATAATCCTAACCGATGATCCTCTCCTCGACGCCCTGTGAGAGAGCGACCACCGGTTGTATCTGGCACATGGAAGGGTGTGTTTTATAAAGTATCCGGTTCTAGTTGTCATAAGGTCAAGGTACAACTCCAAGTCGTCATGTTACCGAAGATCACGGCTATTCGAATAGATTAACTTCCCTGCAGGGGTGCACCACATAACCCAACACGCTCGATCCCATTTGGCCGGACACACTTTTCTGGGTCATGCCCGGCCTCGGAAGATCAACACGTCGCAGCCCCACCTAGACCAACAGAGAGGTCAGCACGCCGGTCTAAACCTAAGCGCCCAGGGGTCTGGGCCCATCGCCCTTAGCACACCTGCACGTTGCGTGGGTGGCCGGAAGCAGACCTAGCCTAGTAGGCGTTCCAGTCCAATCCAGCGCGCGCCGCTCCGTTGCTGACATCACGAAGGCTTCGGCTGATACCACGACGTCGAGTGCCCATAACTGTCCCCGCGTAGATGGTTAGTGCGTATAGGCCAGTAGCCAGACTCAGATCAAATACCAAGATCTCGTTAAATGTGTTAAGTATCTGCGAACGCCGACCAGGGCCAGGCCCACCTCTCTCCTAGGTGGTCTAAACCTGCCCTGTCGCTCTGCCTCAAAGATCCACTCGCGGGTGCTCCTACGAGCCGACCCGTCTTTAATCACCACATGTATCAAGTATAAAGTAAATAGTATATACCCGTGATCACCTCCCGAGTGATCACGGCCCGATAGTATAGCACAGCAGACGGACAAGAATGTAGGGCCACAGATGGAAATACTAGCATCCTATACTAAGCAAGTAGGATTGCAGGTAAAGGTATCAACAGTAGTAGCAAGGACAGGCTATGCATCAGGATAGGAATAACGAAAACAATAACATGCTACACTACTCTAATGCAAGCAGTATAGAGGAGAGTAGGCGATATCTGGTGATCAAAGGGGGGGGCTTGCCTGGTTGCTCTGGCAAGAGAGAGGGGTCGTCAACTCCGTAGTCGTATTGGGTAGCAGCGGCGTCGGTCTCGGTGTCTAGCGAGAGAAGAGGGGGAAGAAACAATAAATATAATGCAAGCAAATGCATGACGATGCATGACATGACAAGTAACGGCGTTAGAGGTGCCCTAACGCGGTAGTAGGTGATACCGGTGAAGGGGGATGACATCCGGGAAAGTATCCCCGGTGTTTCGCGTTTTCGGGCAGAGGAGCTGGAGGGGGAAGTTGCGTGTTCACTATGCTAGGGATGCGTGACGAACGAACAGGCCGCGTATCCAGATACGTCTCGTCGTTCTGAGAAACTTTCATGTATAAAACTTTTTCATCCGAGTTACGGATTAAAGGATATGATTTTCTAAAGATTTTATTAATTTCTGGAATTTAATTAATTATTTTATTCCAACATTATCCAAAACAGTGAATGATGACGTTAGCATGACATCAGAGTGATGTCAGCAGGTCAACTGGTCGGTTGACCAGTCAAACCAGACAGGTGGGTCCAGTGGGACCCACATGTCATTGATAGGGTACTAACAGGGGGGTTTTAGACTAATTAAACAGGTTAAATAAGGGTGGGGCCCAGTAGTCAGTGAGAGATTAGTGTATTAATTAGCTAAACTATTTAATTAACCAATTATTCTTTTTATTTATTTCGTTTATTAAAGTGGGGCCTATAGGTCAGTGAGATAGGGGCGGCCCAGTCAGCAGTTGACCCAGTCAACAGGTCAACAGGGGCCCTGGGCCCACCAGTAAGTGGCCCAGGTGGCGGGACCCGCGGTGCCAGGTCAGCAGGGCCGGCTCTCGCCGCCGGCGACCAAAAGCATGGCGCCGACCCGCCGGAGTTCGCCGGAATTTGTGCTCAGGGCACGGATCCGCGCGTGCCTGGGCCCGTTCGAACAAGCGCGAAGACGCGCATCTAGTGGTGGTGGTGGTTCGTCCCGAGGTCGCCGGAGCTGTCGCCGGCGAGCAGAGAGGCGGACGTCGGGGCTCGTGTGAGTGGCGGGTTTCGTCTGCAGGCCACCAAAATGGGCGGGACCGGTCGCATTCGAACGGCAAGACGACGGCGGAGCGAATGGGGGTGGCTGCGGAGGCTGTGGTGGCCGGAGTCGAGCGCCACGGGCTCGACGGCGGCGAGGTGGTTCGGGCGTGAGGCGAAGACGGCGAGGCAGAGCGCTCCGGGGCTAACGGGGAGGCTAGGGCGGAGCTGCGCGACGCGCTGAGCACAAAGGGCTCGGCCCCGTGACCATTTGGTCACCGGAAACGCGTCGGCCACGAGATCCGCAGCGGGGCGTTCGGGTGCTACAGCGGGGGCTAGCTAGAGCGCGAGCTAGGGGAGGTAGAGGGCAGAGGGGGGAGGCAGTTCACCTAGCGGCACGCGCGATGGCCGGTGAATGGGTTAGTAGCTGCAGGGGCGTCGCCGGAGATGAAGAAGAACGGCGGCGAAGCTTGTCGGGGCAGAGGAGGAAGACGGCGGTGTCGGGGGCGTTGCGGTGGCTCCGGTCTCCAACGGGCTGCACCAGTCGAAGCAGCGGACGACGGCGTCCCTTGGAGACACCGTGGGGCGGCGAGGTGGGCACGGTGGCCGTGGCTAGGCCGGAGCCATGGCGGCGGTGGCGCTCGGTTACGGTGGGGAACGAGGGGGCGAGGTGCGGTGGATCTGAGGGGGAAGGCGCGGGGACCGAGGGGAGAGTGGGGCGAGTGGGAGGAGAGACCGAGGGGGCGCGGCGTGGCAACCTAATCCCCTCGTCGTCGCCGGCGAGAGGGTGCGGCGGGGACGTGCCCCTGTTCCGACCCAGGTCGGGGGAACAGGGAAGGGAGGCGGCAGGGGGAGGCGGGCCGGTCCGGCCGGATGGGCCAGGTGGGTTAACTGGGCCAGATGGCCCAGGGGGGTTTGGGGGGTTTCCTTTCTCTTTCTTTCTTTTTGTTTTCTGCTTGTTTTTCTTTTTTTATTATTTCTTTTCCGTTTTAATTCATTTAATAGCATTTAGGCATTTTATAAAAATGTGTTTACTTTATTATAATTACGCTGGCATTTAACTGCACACTCCGAACATTTTAGTTTAATATTTTGAAACTTTTGCCATTTGACATTAATTTGAATTTGAATTTGACGCGGTTTCGAATTAACCCGAGATTAGTAATAGTAATCGCAGATGACATGGCATCATTAGCGTGGGATTACTGTAGCATGATCATCCGGGCGTTACAGAGGAGGTGGCGGCCTCAGCGCGCGCCATGCCCGCCTTCGCCTCTGCCTGCTGGTAGAGGTTGAGGACGACTGGCAACTCTCCAGGTGGGCTGGGCCTCCAACAGTACTGGGCCAACTGGGCGCTAGGTCAGCTACAGGTGAGGTTCTGCCCTTTTTTGTGTTTTGGTTCCTGTTTTCTATTTCTGACATTTGTTTTAATTTGGTTTTTGAACCAAACTAATTTTTCTGCTTCTGACAATTTTTCCAGGGACTAAATGGATTATTCCAAAGCCCCTCAACAATTATCAGAATTATTGGACATATAGTTAATATATCACCTATATAAATCCAATGCAAATAATTATTGGATTAACTCAAATGCCCAAAATAAATATTTTTGCGACTCCAAAAATATTGGTTTGAATTTTACCTCTTGCCAATATTTTTATAGCTTTAACAGGAACATTTGCTTGGGTTTATTTGAAGCAATTTTTAATGCTGATCATTTTTTTTGAAATGATTTCTGAGGCTTTCAGCTTTCCCCAATTCAACTTTCAGAAATTTAAACATGATGCAAGCAAGATGCAAACACTAGGCAGCACCAGAAGCTAGGGATGTGACACACCGGCCCGCTGCTACTTTTCCCCTGCAGGCCACCCTCTCCGTCCAACCGGCCCAAGGCCACTGTGAGCAGTGCCCCCAGCGCCCCACCTTCCTTTCCTGCTGTTGGCCCAGTTCGTGTTTCGGCCCATATCATGTTTTTCCAGCGTCGACGAATTTGTGTATTTATCCTGAGACTGCAGATTTGCAGAAAGGACCCTAAACTTCATGCCTTTAATAACTTAATAATCATGCATCGGTTTAAAATGATTTTTATATGAAACTTGCTTAGAATTTCATCTAATTTAATAATATGCAATTTTCATCCATGTTAAAAATGTTTAAACTGCTGTTTGTGTAATTTTGCTCCTATGCCATGCTAAAATGCTTTATTTCATAACTAATTAACCGTAGCTCCAAATCTAATAAACTTTATATGTAAATGGGGTAGAAAAATGCCTAGTTTAACATGATGCACTCATCTAGCATGTTTAACAACTCTAAAATTGTGTTTAGGTCAGAACAGTACCAAACCTAATATATGCATATGGGGAGTTTCCGGACATGTTGTTTTGTTGTTCCGGCCTCATTTAAACTTGCCTCGATTAGATAGTTTCATTATGCTTCACCACTTGCCATGCTAACAACATTTAATCTTGTTGGGTACATAAACGAGAGGGAACTAAATAAGTCATGTGGTGTTTTCGGCAATATGCAACTCGTTGCATATTGAGCTCCACTTAATTTGTAGGATTGTTTGTGCACTTTGTCATGCCATGCCATGTCTCATTAAACCGGACATGCATCATACTTGGATGTGCATCATGCCATGATTTTGTGATGGTTGTTTACTATGTTGTTTGCTTTGTTTCCGGTGTACTTCTTCTCGGTAATCCGGTAACGTCGTGTTGTGAGGATCCATTCGACTACGTCTGTTTGTCTTCTTCATGGACTCGTTCTTCTTCCTTGCAGGATTCCAGGCAAGATGACCATACCCTCGAAATCACTTCTATCTTTGCTTGCTAGATGCTCGCTCTTTTGCTATGCCTTTGTTGTGATACCTACCACTTGCTTTATCATGCCTCCCACATTGCTAATCCAATCCTCTAACCCACCTTGTCCTAGCAAACCGTTGTTTGGCTATGTTACCGCTTTGCTCAGCCCCTCTTATAGCGTTGTTAGTTGCAGGTGAAGTTTGGAGCTTGTTCCATGTTGGAACATGGATATTTTGTTAGGATATCACAATATCTCTTATTTAATTAATGCATCTATATACTTGGTAAAGGGTGGAAGGCTTGGCCTTATGCCTGGTGTTTTGTTCCACTCTTGCCGCCCTAGTTTCCGTCATATCGGTGTTATGTTCCCGGATTTTGTGTTCCGTACACGGTTGGGTTATAATGGGAACCCCTTGACAGTTCGCTTTGAATAAAACTCCTCCAGCAAGGCCCAACCTTAGTTTTACCATTCGCCACCTAGCCTTTTTCCCTTGGGAGTCGCGCATCCCGAGGGTCATCTTTATTTTAAACCCCCGGGCCAGTGCTTGTCTAAGTGTTGGTCCAACCCAGAGCACCGTGCGGGGCCGTCCCTTGGCAACTTGGGTTACGTTGGCTCCCCTACGCTTAGCTTATCCGGTGTGCCCTGAGAACGAGATATGTGCAGCTCCTATCGGGATTTGTCACCACAGCGGGTGGTCTTGCTGGACTTGTTTTACCATTGTCGAGGATGTCTTGTAACCGGGATGCCGAGTCTGATCGGATTGTCTTGGGAGAAGGAATATCCTTCGTTGACCGTGAGAGCTTGTGATGGGCTAAGTTGGGACTCCCCTACAGGGATTTGATCTTTCGAAAGTCGTGCCCGCAGTTATGGGCAGATGGTAATTTGTTAATGTCCGGTTGTAGAAAACCTGAAACTTAACTTAATTAAAATGCATCAACCGCGTGTGTAGCCATGATGGTCTCTTTTCGGTGGAGTCCGGGAAGTGAACACGGTGTTGGAGTAATGCTTGACGTAGGTTGTTCTAGGATCACTTCTTGATCATAGTTGTTCGACCGTGCTTTTGCCTTCTCTTCTCGCTCTCATTTGCATATGTTAGCCACCATATATGCTAGTCACTCGCTGCAGCTCCACCTCATACCTTTTACCCTTCCTATAAGCTTAAATAGTCTTGATCGCGAGGGTGTGAGATTGCTGAGTCCCCGTGACTCACAGATACTTCCAAAACCAGTTTGCAGGTGCCGATGATACCGTGCAGGTGACGCAACCAAGCTCAAGGAGGAGCTCGATGAAGACTTTGTTCGTTGTGTTGTTTCGTTCCAGTTGATCTGTAGTGGAGCCTAGTTGGGACGATCGCGGATCTGCGTAGCTTTTGGGATAGTCTTCTTTTATTTTGGTTCCGTAGCCGGACCTTGTGTATGTATCTGGATGATGTATTGCTTTATTCATGTAATTGTGTGAAGTGGCGATTCTAAGCCAACTATGTATCTCTTTCCCTTATGTACTACATGGGTTGTGTGAAGATTACCCACTTGCGACATTGCTTTCAATGCGGTTATGCCTCTAAGTCGTGCTTCGACACATGGGAGATATAGCCGCATCGAGGGCATTACTTCAGTGATGATCCTTGCCGGAACTCCGAAACGACACACCAATTCTTTCAAGAACTTGATAGATGACTAAGCAGTCACATTTCTCACGGCAGTCACTTCCGGACACTTTGTAAACTTGTCAATGGAAACGAACAAGAATTCAAAGCCCCTGATTGCTCGGGGGGAAGGGGCCGAGGATATCGAGCCCCTAGGCCAAAAATGGCCATGATAGAGGGATTGTCTGAAGGGCTTGGGCAGGCAGGCGTGTTCTCTTGGAATGGAACTGACAGGCTTCACATTTCATGACGAGCTCAACTGCATCTTGGAGGGTTGTGGGCCAATAGAATCCTTGCCGAAATGCTTTCCCAACTAATTCCCTTGATCCAATGTGTGAGCCGCACATTCCTCTGTGAATTTCAGCCAGCAGTTCCTTTCCATCCTCCTGGCAAACACACTTCAATTTCGCACCGTTGGGCCTCCTTCTGTACAGAGTGTCATCAACAAACTGATACCTACTGGCCCTCCGGGCTACTCTTTCAGCTTCATCCTGATTGCCAGGGAGTTGTCTGGTTTGGAGGAAGTGGACAATGTGCCTTGCCCAAGTTGGAGCCTGGGGCTCGGCAACAAGGACTAGCGGCACCTCCTCTACCGTGGGAGCACCAGCCTCATTTGCGGGGTCCATAGGCCCAGCTGGGAGGGGGTGGTCCGGCAGGCTGTAAGGAGTTGTTTCCGGCAGGGTCTCTATCGGGAGAAGCTTACCATAGTCCTACTTTCTCCTCTTCCGGGCCATTGTGGCTGGTGATACGGAGGGTTGAGAGAGACGAAGAACAAAAGTTCCTGGTTCCACAGGAAGCTTCTGCGTAGCACACTTTGATAGGTGATCAGCTATGTTGTTTTCCACATGGGGTACATGCTCTGTTTACAACCCGTCAAAGTGCTCCTCCAATCTCCTTACTTCCTCGACGTATGCTTCCAACAATGGGCTTTGGTAATCCTTGTTGACTTGTCTCACCACAAGTTGTGAATCTCCTCAAATGATCAGCTTCTTAATTCCCAATTCTGCTGCAATCCTGAGCCCGGCAAGGAGCCCTTCATACTCTGTTGTATTGTTGGTGGCTTCTTCCTGGTAAAAGTGCATCTGGAAAATATACTTCAAGTGCTCCCCGGAGGGGGCAACAAGAAGCACGCCAGCCCCTGCACCTTGTAGGGAAAAAAGCACCATCAAAGTACATAATCCATTCTTGGGGCGAATCCTTGCCGGGGATGGCTGTCTCTGTCCTTTCCTCATCAGGGGTTGACGTCCATTTTGCAATAAATTCTGCCAATGCCCTGCTCTGAGTAGTTGAAGTGCTCTCAAACATCAAACCAAAGCTGGATAACTCCAAAGCCCATTCCACTATTCGGCCAGTTGCCTCAGGGTTTCAGAGTATTCTTTGCAATGGGAAACGAGTGACAACCATGATCTCATGGGCTTGGAAGTAGTGGCGCAGTTTCCTTGAGGCCATAATGAGACCAAAGATCAACTTTTGCATGCCAGAGTACCTCGATCTAGCCCTTGTAACAAGGAGCTGATGAAGTACACTGGGCGCTGCACCATTTTCTTCCTTGTCGCATCCTTGGGGTTACTCTCGTTGCCCTGCTTATTGTTGTCCTGACTCTGCCATGATCTGGCCACTTTTTGCCTCATCCACCTCTCGTTGTTCTACCAGGCCGCACTAACCACTTGGTTGGTTGCCGCCAAGTAAAGCAATAACGGCTCTTGGGGTTTCGGTGCAACCAATGTAGGCACAGATGATAGGTAGGCTTTCAATTCTTGTAAAGCTGCATCTGCTTCTGGGGTCCATTTCATACGCCCCGCCTTCTTCAAAACCTGGAAGAATGGCAGGGAACACTTAGCAGACTTGGAGATGAATCTGCTCAGCACGGCAATGCATCCCATCAAGCGCCTCACATCTTTAACTGTCCTTGGCACTTGGATCTGCTCAATGGCCTTGATCTTGTCAGGATTGGCTTCGATCCCCCGAGGGGGCACAAAGAACCCAAGTAGCTTGCTGAAGGGACACCATATACACACTTCTCTGGATAAAGCTTCAGATTGATCTTGTGTAGATTGGCAAATGTCTCTCCTAAATCCTGGATAAGGGTGGCCATATCCTTGGTCTTGACCATGATATCATCCATATAGGCTTCTATATTTCTGTGCAACTGTGGCTCAAAACTGATCCGGACTGCCCTTGCAAAAGTGGACCCGACACTCTTCAATCCGAACGGCATGCGGATAAAGAAGTACGTACCACACGGAGTGATGAATGATGTCTTCTCTTCATCTTCCTAGGATATGAAGATCTGATGATATCCGGAGTATGCGTCCAGAAAGGAGAGCAAATCACAACCCGAAGTGGAATCCATGATCTGGTCGATGCGTGGCAAGGGAAACGGGTCCTCCAGGCAAGCCTTGTTGAGGTCTTTGAAATCAGTGCAAAGCCTCCACTTTGCGTTGGCCTTCCAGACCACTACTGGATTTGCTAACCATGTAGGATGTAGTACTCCTCTGACCAAACCAGCTGCCTCCAATTTCTTGATCTCTTCGGCAATGAACTGCTGCCTCTCCAAGGCCTGCTTCTGTACTTTCTACTTGACGGGTCGGGCATGTGGGCATACAGCAAGGTGGTGCTCAATTACCTCCCTGGGAACACAAGGGTTATCAGATGGTTGCCAAGCAAACACATTGATATTCGCCCGTAGGAAGGCAACGAGCGTGCTTTCCTATTTGTCATCGAGGGTGGCGCTGATAGTGAAAGTACCAGCAACGCCAGCCAGCCCTGCCGGGACCTTCTTCACTTGGGGTGCAGTAACCTTGGATCTCTTACTGTTGGAACACTCTGGCACGTCGTCAACAGGTGCCGTGCACTTGGAGGGGGCTGGCTGGCGTCCTATAATCCCTCTTATTTCCTTTGCTTTCCTTGGCGAGAACTACTGCTGCTGCAGCCTCTGCTGCAACTGCATCCTGATACATCTTGTCCACACAGATAATTGCATCCTTCTCATCTGACGGGATAGTGAGGACTCCCAATGGCCCAGGCATTTTCAGGGTGTTATAAGCATAGTGGGATGCTACCATGAACTTGGCCAGGGCTGGTCGTCCAAGAATCCCATTGTTCGGTAGGGGGAGATCAACCACATCAAAAAAACATCTTCTCAGTCCGATAGTTCAGCTCTCCCCCAACGTCACCGGCAACATAATCTTCCCCTTAGGATGACTCCTGCCGGGATTAACTCCTTGAAACGTGTCAGTGTCCTCTAGCTCTTCTTCTCCTATCTGAAGTTTGCTGATAACTGCTGGGGAAATCAGATTCAACCCGGCCCCACTGTCCACTAACATCTTTGTGACCTTGAGGTTGCGAATTGTTGGGGAGACCAACAACGGCAAACACCCCACCGCAGTGGTGCGATCAGGGTGATCCTCTCCGTCAAAAATGATGGGTGTGCGGGACCATTTGAGCGGTTTCCAGGCCTCTGGCGCTGGTTCCATAGCATTGACCTCTCGTGCCCATCGCTTGAGTTGGCGATGAGAGGAGTGCAAAGATGCACCCCCCATCAATGCATAGGGCATCAGTGGCCTTCTGAAATTCCGTCTCACTAGTTTCCTCCTCATCCCCTCCATCACTGGCATCATCACAAGTTTCCTTCTCTTGGCCCCTGGCTGGTTTTTCTTGTTTCCGAAAAGATTTGCAGGGGCGATTTGCTTCACCGCCTCGGCCGTTACCTCCAGCAGCATTCTGAACTTTTTCCTTATCACGCTTATCTTACTCTGCCCTCTATCTCTTGACAAGTTGCTCAACCTGATAACACTCCTGAAGGTCATGGCCTTTGGTCTGGTGGATCTTCCAGTACGGCCCATCACCTTTCCCAACTTTTTCCACCACAGCGGCTTCCCGACAGGCAGTGCACGCGACAACTTCCTTGCCGGGGACCTCAGCCTTGGCCTTCTTGCCGGTACTAGGTGTGCCCGAACCTTCTACAGTCATCACTGCCTTATCTCTTGGCTTCTAACTGCGCTTCTTGCCCTTCCTTTGTCTGGTTGATTCATCTTCATCCTATGAATCAACATTAATGCAATCCTCCTCTCTGAGCAACTTACTTCCTTCTTCCATTCGGAACATTTGCCCACCAGCATATATAGTTCTTTCATAGTCTTGGGTAACGGTACGTTCATTTTCGAACGAATGTGGCGGTTACGCACATTGGACTAGAAAGCTTCTATAAGAGCTATCGGATGGATATTTTGAATATTTCTATGAAATTTACTGAATCTCTGTAAATACTTATGGGGGGTTTCCTTCCTTCTACTGGAGAAGTTGTAGGTCGTTGGGTCTGCTGGGCTCTTGGTGGCCATCGGGGATGGCACCGATGAACTCGTGGCACAAGTCTGCCCATGACGAAATGAAACCTTCCAGAACGTGATTTTTGGAACGAACAAGACCAGGAGACTTGGACCCTACGTCAAGCAACCAACAGGGAGGCAACGAGGTAGGGGGCGCGCCTACCCCCCCCCCCCCCCGGGCGCGCCCTCCACCCTCGTGGGCCCCCTGTTGCTCCACTGACGTACTTCTTCCTCCTATATATACCTTCGTACCCCGAAACGATCAGATACAGAGCCAAAACCCTAATTCCACCGCTATAACTTTCTGTATCCATGAGATCCCATCTTGGGGCCTGTCCCGGAGCTCCGCCGGAGGGGGCATTGATCACGGAGGGCTTCTACATCAACACCATAGCCTCTCCGATGAAGTGTGAGTAGTTTACTTCAGACCTACGGGTCCATAGTTATTAGCTAGATGGCTTCTTCTCTCTTTTTGGATCTCAATACAAAGTTCTCCCCCTCTCTTGTGGAGATCTATTCGATGTAATCTTCTTTTGCGGTGTGTTTGTTGAGACCGATGAATTGTGGGTTTATGACCAAGTTTATCTATCAACAATATTTGAATCTTCTCTGAATTCTTTTATGTATGATTGGTTATCTTTGCAAGTCTCTTCGAATTATCAGTTTAGTTTGGCCTACTAGATTGATCTTTCTTGCAATGGGAGAAGTGCTTAGCTTTGGATTCAATCTTGCGGTGTCCTTTCCCAGTGACAGTAGGGGCAGCAAGGCACGTATTGTATTGTTGCCATCGAGGATAACAAGATGGGGTTTTCATCATATTGCATGAGTTTATCCCTCTACATCATGTCATCTTGCTTAAGGCGTTACTCTGTTCTTATGAACTTAATACTCTAGATGCATGCTGGATAGCGGTCGATGTGTGGAGTAATAGTAGTAGATGCAGGTAGGAGTCGGTCTCCTTGTCTTGGATGTGATTCATATATACAGGATCATACCTATATATTCTCAAAACTATGCTCAATTATGTCAATTGCTCAACAGTAATTCGTTCACCCACCGTAAAATACCTATGCTCTTGAGAGAAGCCACTACTGAAACCTATGGCCCCTGGGTCTATCTTCATCATATTAATCTTCCAATACTTATTTATTTTCATTGCCTTTTATTTTACTTTGCATCTTTATCATAAAAATAGCAAAAATATTATCTTATCATATCTATCAGATCTCACTCTCGTAAGTGACCGTGTAGGGATTGACAACCCCTTATCGCGTTGGTTGCGATGATTTATTTTTTTGTGCAGGTGCGAGGGACTCGCGCGTAGCCTCCTACTAGATTGATTCCTTGGTTCTCAAAAACTGAGGGAAATACTTATGCTACATTGATGCACCACCCTTTCCTCTTCAAGGGAAAACCAACGCAAGTGCTCAAGAGGTAGCAAGAAGGATTTCTGGCGCCGTTGCCGGGGAGGTCTACGCAAAAGTCAACATACCAAGTACCCATCACAAACCCTTATCTCCCGCATTACATTATTTGCCATTTGCCTCTCATTTTCCTCTCCCCCACTTCACCCTTGCCGTTTTATTCGCCCTCTCTCTCTCTATCCTCCCTCTCTTTCTCTATTTGCCTCTTTTTGCCCGTTTCTTGTTTGCTTGTGTGTTGGATTGCTTGCTTGTCACGATGGCTCAAGGTAACACTAAATTGTCTGACTTTACCAATACCAACAACAGTGATTTTATTAGCACTCCGATTGCTCCTCTTACCGATGCTGAATCTTGTGAAATTAATGTTGCCTTGCTGAATCTTGTCATGAAAGATCCGTTTTCCGGCCTTGCTAGTGAAGATGTCGCTACCCATCTAAATAGCTTCGTTGATTTGTGTGATATGCAAAAGAAGAAAGATGTGGACAATGATATTGTTAAATTGAAGCTATTTCCTTTTTCGCTTAGAGATCGTGCTAAAGCTTGGTTTTCGTCTTTGCCTAAAAATAGTATTGAATCTTGGAATAAGTGCAAAGATGCTTTTATCTCTAAGTATTTTCCTCCCGCTAAGATCATCTCTCTTAGAAATGATATTATGAATTTTAAGCAACTTGATCATGAACATGTTGCACAAGCTTCGTAGAGGATGAAATTAATGATACGTAATTGCCCTACTCATGGTTTGAATTTGTGGATGATTATACAAAAAATTTATGCCGGATTGAATTTTGCTTCTAGAAATCTTTTAGATTCGGCCGCGGGAGGCACTTTTATGGAAAACACTTTAGGAGAAGCTACTAAACTCCTAGATAATATTATGGTTAATTATTCTCAATGGCACACTGAAAGATCTACTAATAAGAAAGTGCATGCGATAGAAGAAATTAATGTTTTGGGTGGAAAGATGGATGAACTTATGAAATTATTTGCTAATAAAAGTGTTTATTCTTATCCTAATGATATGCCTTTGTCTACTTTGATTGAGAATAATAATGAATCTTTGGATGTGAATTTTGTTGGTAGGAACAATTTTGGTAACAACGCGTATAGAGGAAACTTTAATCCTATGCCTTATACTAGTAATTCCTCTAATAATTATGGTAATTCCTACAACAATTCTTATGGAAATTATAACAAGATGCCCTCTGATTTTGAATCTAATATTAAAGAATTTACTACTTCGCAAAAGAATTTCAATGCTTTGATTGAAGAAAAATTGCTTAAGATTGATGAGTTGGCTAGGAACGTTGATAGAATTTCTCTTGATGTTGATTCTTTGAAACTTAGATCTATTCCACCCAAGCATGATATCAATGAGTCTCTCAAAGCCATGAGAATTTCCATTGATGAGTGCAAAGAAAGAACCGCTAGGATGCGTGCTAAGAAAGATTCCTTTATAAGAGCGTGTTCTTCTAGTTTCCATGATAATAAAGATGAAGATCTAAAAGTTATTGATGTGTACCCTATTAAATCTTTGTTTTTCAATATGAATCTTGATAATGATGGGACTGAATATGATCCACCTTTACCTAGAAGGCGTTCCAAAAATTCGGAGTTTTTAGATCTTGATGCTAAATTTGATAAATGTGGGATTGAAGAGATCAAAACTCTAGATGTTAATGAACCCACTATATTGGATTTCAAGGAATTTAATTATGATAATTGCTATTTGATAGATTGTATTTCCTTGTTGCAATCCGTGCTAAATTCTCCTCATGCTTATAGTCAAAATAAATCTTTTACCAAACAAATCGTTAATGCTTTGATGCAATCTTATGAAGAAAAACTTGAGTTGGAAGTTTCTATCCATAGAAAACTTTATGATGAGTGGGAACCAACTATTAAAATTAAAATTAAAGATCATGAATGCTACGATTTGGGTGATTTGGGTGCTAGTGTTTCCACGATCCCAAAGACTTTGTGTGATTTGTTGGGTTTCCGTGATTTTGATGATTGCTCTCTAAATTTGCACCTTGCGGATTCCACTATTAAGAAACCTATGGGAAGAATTAATGATGTTCTTATTGTTGCAAATAGTAATTATGTGCCCATAGATTTTATCGTTCTTGATATAGATTGCAATCCTTCATGTCCTATTATTCTTGGTAGACATTTCCTTAGAACGATTGGTGCAATTATTGATATGAAAGAAGGAAATATTAGATTCCAATTTCCGTTAAGGAAAGGCATGGAACACTTTCCTAAAAAGAAAATTAAATTACCTTATGAATCTATTATGAGAGCCACTTATGGATTTCCTACCAAAGATGGCAATACCTAGATCTATCCTTGCTTTTTATGCCTAGCTAGGGGCGCTAAACGATAGCGCTTGTTGGGAGGCAACCCAATTTTATTTTCGTTCCTTGCTTTTTGCTCCTGTTTAGTAATAAATATTTTATCTAGCCTCTGTTTTGGTTGTATTTTTTGTGTTTAATTAGTGTTTGTGCCAAGTAGAACCGTTGGGAAGGCTTGGGGAAAGTCTTTTAATCCTGCTGTAAAAAACAGAAACTTTAGCGCTCACGAGAACTGCTGCCATTTTTATTTGGAAAGTGCTATTTAGTTAATTATTTTTCAGATGATTAATATATAAATTCCTCACGTCCAGAAATTTATTTTAGAATTTTTGGGGTTCCAGATCTTGTGCTAGCTACAGATTAATACAGACTGTTCTGTTTTTTGATAGATTCTGTTTTTCGTGTGTTATTTCCTTATTTTGATGAATCTATGGCTAGTAAAATAGTTTATAAACCATAGAGAAGTTGGAATACAGTAGGTTTAACACCAATATAAATAAAGAATGAGTTCATTAGAGTACCTTGAAGGTGTCTTTTGTTTTCTTTCGCTAACGGAGCTCACGAGATTTTTCTACTTTAAGTTTTGTGTTGTGAAGTTTTCAAGTTTTGGGTAAGGATTTGATGGATTATGAAACAAGGAGTGGAAAGAGCCTAATCTTGGGTATGCCCATGGCACACCCAAGATAATCTAGGGACACCTAAAAGCCAAAGCTTGGGGATGCCCCGGAAGGCATCCCCTCTTTCGTCTACTTCTATCGGTAACTTTACTTGGAGCTATATTTTTATTCACCACATGATATGTGTTTTGCTTGGAGCGTCTTGTATGATTTGAGTCTTTATTTGTTAGTTTACCACAATCATCCTTCCTGTACACACCTTTTGAGATAGACACACATGATTCAGAACTTATTAGAGTACTATATGTGCTTCACTTATATCTTTTGAGTTATATAGTTTTGCTCTAGTACTTCACTTATATATTTTAGAGCGCGTCGGTGGATTTGTTTTATAGAAACTTTTGATCTCTCATGCTTCACTTAGATTATTTTGAGAGTCTTAAATAGCATGGTGATTTTCTTTAATAATCCTAATATGCTAGGTATACAAGATTAATAATAAAATTCTCTTATGAGTGTGTTGAATACTAAGAGAAGTTTGATGCTTGATGATTGTTTTGAGATATGGAGATGGTGATATTAGAGTCATGCTAGTTGAGTAGTTGTGAATTTGAGAAATACTTGTGTTAAAGTTTGTGATTCCCGTAGCATGCACGTATGGTGAGCCATTATGCGATGAAGTCAGAGCATGATTTATTTATTTATTGTCTTCCTTATGAGTGGCGGTCGGGGACGAGCGATGATCTTTTCCTACCAATCTATCCCCCTAGGAGCATGCACGTAATACTTTGCTTCGATAACTTGTAGATTTTTGCAATAAGTATATGAGTTCTTTATGACTAATGTTGAGTCCATGCATCATACGCACTCTCACCCTTCCACCATTTCTAGCCTCTCTAATACCGCGCACCTTTCACTGGTATCATACACCCACCATATACCTTCCTCAAAACAGCCACCACACCTACCTATCATGGCATTTCCATAGCCATTCCGAGATATATTGCCATGCAACTTTCCACCATTCCGTTTACTATGACACGCTCCATCATTGTCATGTTGCTTTGCATGATCATGTAGTTGACATCGTATTTGTGGCAAAGCCACCATTCATAATTCTTTCATACATGTCACTCATGAGTCATTGCATATCCCGGTACACCACCGGAGGCATTCATATAGAGTCATATCTTCTTCTAAGTATCGAGTTGTAATTCTTGAGTTGTAAGAAAATAAAAGTGTGATGATCATCATTATTAGAGCATTGTCCCAAGTGAGGAAAGGATGATGGAGACTATGATTCCCCCACAAGTCGGGATGAGACTCCGGACGAAAAAAAGAGGCCATAAAAAAGAGAAAAGGCCCAAATAAAAAAAGAGAGAAAAAGAGAGAAGGGACAATGCTACTATCCTTTTACCACACTTGTGCTTCAAAGTAGCACCATGATCTTCATAATAGAGAGTCTCCTATGTTATCACTTTCATATACTAGTGGGAAATTTTCATTATAGAACTTGGCTTGTATATTCCAATGACGGGCTTCCTCAAAATGCCCTAGGTCTTCGTGAGCAAGCAAGTTGGATGCACACCCACTTAGTTTCTTTTTGAGCTTTCATATACTTATAGCTCTAGTGCATCCGTTGCATGGCAATCCCTACTCACTCACACTGATATCTATTGATGGGCATCTCCATAGCCCGTTGATATGCCTAGTCAATGTGAGACTATCTTCTCCCTTTTTGTCTCCTCCACAACCACCATTCTATTCCACCTAAAGTGCTATGTCCATGGCTCACGCTCATGTATTGCGTGAAGATTGAAAAAGTTTTGAGAATGTCAAAAGTATGAAACAATTGCTTGGCTTGTCATCGGGGTTGTGCATGATTTAAATACTTTGCGTGGTGAAGATAGAGCATAGCTAGACTATATGATTTTGTAGGGACAACTTTCTTTGGCCATGTTATTTTGAGAGGACATAATTGCTTAGTTAGTATGCTTGAAGTATTATTATTTTTATGTCAATATTGAACTTTTATCTTCAATCTTTCGGATCTGAATATTCATACCACAGTTAAGAAGAATTACATTAAAATTATGCCAAGTAGCATTCCACATCAAAAATTCTGTTTTTATCATTTACCTACTCGAGAACGAGCAGGAATTAAGCTTGGGGATGCTTGATACGTCTCCAATGTATCTATAATTTTTGATTGCTCCATGCTATATTATCTACTATTTTGGACATTATTGGGCTTTATTATCCACTTTTATATTATTTTTGGGACTAACCTATTAACCGAAGCCCAGCCCAAAATTGTTGTTTTTGCCTATTTTAGGGTTTCGAAGAAAAGGAATATCAAACGGAGTCCAAACAGAATGAAACCTTCGGGAACATGATTTTTGGAACGAAAAAGACCCAGGAGACTTGGACCCTATGTCAAGCAACCAACAGGGAGGCCACGAGGTAGGGGGGCGTGCCTACCCCCCTAGGCGCGCCCTCCACCCTCGTGGGCCCCATGTTGCTCCACCGATGTACTTCTTCCTCCTATATATACCTACGTACCCCGAAACGATCAGATACGGAGCCAAAACCCTAATTCCACCGCCGTAACTTTCTATATCCACGAGATCCCATCTTGGGGCCTGTTCCGGAGCTCCACCAGAGGGGGCATCGATCACGAAGGGCTTCTACATCAACACCATAGCCTCTCCGATGAAGTGTGAGTAGTTTACTTCAGACCTACGGGTCCATAGTTATTAGCTAGATGGCTTCTTATCTCTTTTTGGATCTCAATACAAAGTTCTCCCCCTCTCTTGTGGAGATCTATTCGATGTAATCTTCTTTTGCGGTGTGTTTGTTGAGACCGATGAATTGTGGGTTTATGACCAAGTTTATCTATCAACAATATTTGAATCTTCTCTGAATTCTTTTATGTATGATTGGTTATCTTTGCAAGTCTCTTCGAATTATCAGTTTAGTTTGGCCTACTAGATTGATCTTTCTTGCAATGGGAGAAGTGCTTAGCTTTGGATTCAATCTTGCGGTGTCCTTTCCCAGTGACAGTAGGGGCAGCAAGGCACGTATTGTATTGTTGCCATCGAGGATAACAAGATGGGGTTTTCATCATATTGCATGAGTTTATCCCTCTACATCATGTCATCTTGCTTAAGGCGTTACTCTGTTCTTATGAACTTAATACTCTAGATGCATGCTGGATAGCGGTCGATGTGTGGAGTAATAGTAGTAGATGCAGGTAGGAGTCGGTCTCCTTGTCTTGGATGTGATTCATATATACAGGATCATACCTATATATTCTCAAAACTATGCTCAATTATGTCAATTGCTCAACAGTAATTCGTTCACCCACCGTAAAATACCTATGCTCTTGAGAGAAGCCACTACTGAAACCTATGGCCCCTGGGTCTATCTTCATCATATTAATCTTCCAATACTTATTTATTTTCATTGCCTTTTATTTTACTTTGCATCTTTATCATAAAAATAGCAAAAATATTATCTTATCATATCTATCAGATCTCACTCTCGTAAGTGACCGTGTAGGGATTGACAACCCCTTATCGCGTTGGTTGCGAGGATTTTTTTTGTGCAGGTGCGAGGGACTCGCGCGTAGCCTCCTACTGGATTGAAACCTTGGTTCTCAAAAACTGAGGGAAATACTTACGCTACTTTGCTGCACCACCCTTTCCTCTTCAAGGGAAAACCAACACAAGTGCTCAAGAGGTAGCAGGTGGTCCTTGCCTTCGGGTGGGCCTTCAGTTGCCACGACGGTGGCCTTCATCTTCGCCCAGTGCATCTTGGCACAGGCAAAGGCCATCCGCTCACCCTTTGTGCACGTCGAGCGCTTCATAGCTTCAACTCAGGGCAATGCATCGGCGAGTCGCCTCACCAGGCCACAATAGCTGCTAGGAATGGGTTCGGCTGGCCAAAGCCAGACTATGATGTCCTTCATGGCCAGACCGGACATCCTATGCAGCTCCGACAGTTGCATCATCTGGTTGTTCTAGGAACTGTGAGTAGAATAGCTTCTTTGTCGTGTTCCCCTCCTGGGCTCGGAAGAACTCCGCTGCATCGGCAGCACTCCTCGGAAGATCGGCAAAAGCGTCTGGAGAACTCTAGAGTCGAGTAAGCAAGGCATATTCATGCGGAGCATCCTACGGTCATCCCCATGGACCTATCATCGTCTCACGAAGTGCCAAGAGGACCTATGGAACGAGCTAGAGCTAGAGCTCTCGAGACCGACATGACTTCTCTCCTTAGTGATATTACATATGATCCCCTCGAGACATGGCTACTACCTAAGTCCGAGATGTTGTGCATGATTAGGTACCAAGAGGACCCTCCCTAAGATGCACGTGAAGACGAACAAGCCGCCAAGTCCAGGATGAAGAGGAACACCGAAAGGAGAAGAAGGCAGCTCTAGGTCCCGGACATCCGGCCCCAGGCCCGGACATCCGGCCGCTGGAGACATCCACCACTACAGCTTACCCACAGCCAAGAACCTACAGGCCCTGGACATCCGACCTAGCCTGGACATCCGGCTAGAAGCCCAAAAATCCGGCACCCTCTATCCAGAGAGCACCGAGGCCGATCCCGCCAGCCCGGACATCTGGACACCCACCCCGGACATCTGGCTCCTCACGAAAGCCTGGACATCCAGCCCTACGCCCGGACATCCGGCCACGTCTGTCTGCGCACAGTAAAGGGCCGAGGCCCATGTACCCCTTCACCCACCTAGACTATATATACTCCTCCCCCTCCCTCTTTCTAGGTTTAGCAAAGGGTTGGCTCATTTTGTGTGAGAGCTTTGCTCATCCACTTGGTTACCTTCTCCTCGGAGATCGCGCCTCCTCAGAGAAGATCCCCCAAGCGGATTCAAGACCCCTTCACGGGAAGAACTCAAGACCTCCTCACAGAGAAGATCGTGCTACTTGTATCGTCCCTAGTTGACTATCGATCTTGTATCTCTTTTGTGTTCGAGGGTCTAGCATATGTGTGATTATTCTTGTTGGTTTTAGTGTTTCTCTTGTGTTTCCCCTCGTGATTCCCCTCGTGTTCTTTGTGTTCCTCGCGGGATCCACTCCTTTCGTGAAAGATCAGCCATCTAGGGTTCCACCCTACATCATCTTGGTATCTAGAGCCATGTTGATCACGATTTCGGAGCCTCCTCGTTGTGTTTTCTAGCTTGATTTTGTTGTTTTTCGTCCTAATTCAAAAATTCCCCACAAAAATAGCCCCCGATTTTTTTTGTGATTTGTCGGTGTGATGAAGTTTTGTTGGATTTGATCCGCGGATTTCATGTGTTGCGGGTAGATCTAGCTTCCCCTCATCTTTTCCCCAATTTCCATCCACAAAATCCCCCGAATTTTGCCCCGATTTGCCGCTTTCCACGCGGAGTTCGTCCACGGATCCAGAGCCCGGACATCCGGCACGAACCCCCGGACATCCCACCATCAAGCCCGGACATCCAGCCCCTGGCAGCATCACTTCCATCCACAGCCCCATTTTCCGTCCAAATTTCCACAAATTTTGCTCCGGTGCCCACATACACTGCCGCATACCACCACCACTTCTTCATAGCACCACCATTTCCCACATATACCACCATCGCTTACTGCTATCAACTCCGACAATTTTGTCACGTTTTTCTTTGAGAATTTGAGTTGCGGTTCCGTGTCCTATTGTGTTTCGGCTATTTAGGTACGGTTCGACATCAACATCACCGCTGCTCATCTTCTCCACGGACACATCATCGGCAACAACCACTTCACCATTTTTGACACCGTCAACCGTTTCTTGCTTACAAACAACCAACATCAAACGGTAACCTCTTCTTGGTATCGTGATATATCATTCTTGCCATTGCATTGATAGCCATCATAGCCCAATTTTGCGTATCTTACCCATCGAGACTAGGCATAGAGTATTGCCGGCAATGTCACTTGTGCACATTAGTAATCATACTTCCCATTGCATATATATCACATCATTGGTCCATATCTTGGTATCATCTTTTGTGCCACAAGGTTTTCATCGCATACACAATTGCTATCTTGGTTCGTGAAACATTGCATGAGAAAAGAGCTCAAAAGATAAAGAGCCAAACACGCTTTTAAGAAGAAAAAAAGGAAAGATAAGCAAAGAGCTTTTAAGCAAGAACCATAGCATCATACTACATTAAGATTGTCATACTAGATCATCTTGCATCATGTCATCGGAATACCATACATAGAGCATACTTGGGATAGAAGCCATTGCATTTTTGCTTAGTAGGTTGTGCACAAGTCTTCATATCCACCTATTGTGCAATCGTCCTAGTGTCTCTCTAGTGTTGTGCAACAAGAGCATTTTCATGGATTCCACATTTTGGCTCTCCTTGGTTGCACGACCCCATTTATCTCTTTGCGTGTGTGTTTCCGTGTACCATATTTTGCTACTGGTCTACTTGTTGCATTGCAAATTTGTGAATCTTTTCCAACATTATTGAAGCTCACTAACAATTCCATCAAATTTTGTGCCACCATCCTAACTGAGCTCCACCATAAGCTTTTACTTGTGTAGGTGTGAGAAACCGACAAGAATTGATACCAATTGTGCTATTTCCTTGTCCCACATTGGAGTGATCATTGATCCATCTTCAACTTCGGTCAAGGTACATTTGGTATTGTTCTTCTCCTTCTACCACTCACAAAATTGTTTGGAATGATGGATAGGCCAAGTACTTCCACCAAGCCACTCTTCATCAAGCAAGACGACGACATGTCTTCCTACATCACAAAGAGCCACCTCTTTGGTGCACAACGTGCTTTGCATCAAGAGAAACAATAAATGAGTGAACGCATCGACAACCTCGCCGCCGACTTGCGACTCTCCGAGCAACGTACAAGAGACTATTTCGACAACAAGCTCGACGACCACAAGCAAGAGAATGACGCAAGAATGGACGAGATTCATGCTTTGTTGCTCAACAGCTCTTCTTCCACTTCGTCCTCATCAAGACGGAGCCACTCAAGTCGACACTCTGACTACACCATCTCCGGCTCAAGTACACCGACGAACACTCTTCGTCATGCCGCGCACCAAGATAGGCAACCAAACCACAATCCTCTACACGACAACAACTCTCAAGAGCAATCTCGTGCACAAGAACATCGATATCGTCAAAACCAAGCTACTCTCGAGCAAGCACAAGAACGGCAACGACAACGCCAATGAGAAGAGGAAGAGCAAGCGCGTCTACACCAAGATGCACAAGATGCTGAGGCACAACGCCAAGAACAACAATTGCGAGAAGCTAGAGCACTTGAGGCGCAACGTGCACTCTATGACACGAATCATGTCGTTTCCCAACGCAACCGCCATAGGCGGGAACAAGAAGAAGCACTTCGTGAAGAAGTTCAAGAACGGATTTACCAATCACGGGTGCATCATGAAGTTCCTCAAGCTCGTCCACAACCTCGCCAAGAACCTCAAGTTCAACAAGAGCAAGAAGACATTGGAAATCCTCCAAGACAAGAACAAGTTGTGAGAGACGATCCTCCTCGACAACGACGTCATCATCCCTAACCCCAACACAATGAAGAGCAATGCTACGCCAAGCTAAAGTTCACCATGCCCAAGTTCAATGGAAACAATGATCCTGAAGAGTACATAACATGGGCATTGAAGGTCGACAAAATCTTCCGCTTGCACAACTATGAGGAAGAGAAGAAGATCGCGATGGCATCCCTTGAGTTCCAAGACTACATCCTCATTTGGTGGGAACAAGTCATTGAGTGTCCAGAGGCAAGAGGAGAACCACCCATCACTACTTGGGCGCAAATGAAGGATGTCATGAGAGCACACTTCGTGCCAACCTACTACAACCGCAACCTCTTCAAGAAACTCCAACTCCTCAAGCAAGGAACTAAGAGCGGTGAAGAATACTACAAGGAAATGGAGATTGCAATGATACGAGCCAATGTCACGGAAGATGATGAGCAAACTATGGCACGTTTCTTGAATGGACTCAATCATCCCATCAAGAAGATCACCGACTTCCAACCATACTCGAACCTCATCGAGCTAGTGCATCAAGCTACCAAAGCGGAACATCAAGTGCAAATGACTTCAAGTATGCCAAGTTCTCATCCAAGTCCTATGGCTTCTCCAACAACCAAGTTTCAACAACTCCAACACCTTCTACATCAACCAAGCCTTCTACAAGCAACAACGACAAGTCGAGTTACAAGAAACCTTCGACAACCTCAAGTCATCCTCCTACAACAAGCAACTTCAAGCCGAGAGCTTCATCATCTACCCCAACCGATGAGACTGTCAAGACAAGTTCCTTCAAATGCTTCACATGTGGAGGCCGAGGTCACAAGTCCTTTGAGTGTACCAACAAGCGCACCATGATCCTCAACGACAATGGTACATACGACTCCATGAGTGAAGGTGAAATGGAAGCACTTGAGCAAGTGGCCATGCACTGGCAAGTGAACAAAGATCAAGAGGATCAAGTCTTTTGTGATGAAGATTCAAGCCCCTCTCTCGTTGTCTCCAAGGTCTTGACTCTTCAACATCAACAAGAAGAAGACCAAAGATGCCATATCTTTCATACCAAGGCCGGCATCAATGGAAGGTCCGTCAAGGTCATCATCGATGGAGGGAGTTGCCATAACTTAGAAAGTGAAGAACTTTGCTCCAAGATCCAATTGCCCAAGATGAAGCACCCACATCCCTACAATTCAATGGCTAAGCGACTCCGGCACCATCCAAGTCGAGCATAGAGTGCAAGTCTCCTTCAAAATCAGAGCTTACGAAGACACTTTGGAGTGTTATGTCGTTCCAATGACCGTTTGCCACCTTCTTCTCAGGCAACCATGGCAATTTGATAGAGGTGTCATCCACAACGGCTGAACGAATCACCAAGCCAAGTTATGCCAACAAGCAAACCACCCATCGTGGAGAGAATAGTGAGAGAGCGAACCACCAAAAAGAGAGTGAGCGCCACAAGCCCAAATCAAGTGCCTCCACGATGAGCGACCAGAAGAACTTAGTTCTATTTGCCACCAAAGTGAGATAAGAGAAGTGTGTGAGAGCCCATCAAGTGCCCTACACTATGTCCTTTTGTGCAAGGACAAGGCACCAAAAGCTAACACCTCTCACACTCTACCTTCAGTGTTGTCTTCTCTTTTGCAGGAATTCAAAGATGTTTCCCCGATGAGCTACCTCCGGGTCTACCTCCACTATGAGGCATTGAGAACCGAATTGACCTCATCCCCGGAGCTCCCCTTCCTAACAAGGCCACCTATTGCGTCAACCCCGAAGAAACCAAAGAAATACAAAGGCAAGTAAAACATCTCATAGACCATGGACATGTGCGTGAAAGTTTGAGTCCTTGTCCCGTACCGGTCATTCTTGTGCCAAAAAGAGACGGTAGCTTTCGCATGTGTTTCGATTGTAGACCTATCAATGCTATCACCATTCGATATAGGTACCCCATTCCACGCCTTGATGATATGCTAGATCAACTTAGCGGTGCCACTATTTTCTCCAAAATTGATCTTAAAAGTGGTTACTATCAAATACACATACAAGAGGGTGATGAATGGAAAACCGCTTACAAAACAAAGTTTGGTTTGTATGAGTGGTTAGTTATGCCTATGGGTTTATCGGAAGCACCCGGTACTTTCATGCGTCTTATGCATTATGTGTTCCGCCCCTATATTGGTGAATTTGTTGTTATTTACTTCGACGATATTCTTGTGTTTAGCAAATCTCTCAAAGCGCATGTCACCCACCTTCGCAATGTGCTACAAACTCTTCGAAAAGAGCGTCTCTATGCTAATATGGAAAAGGCCTCTTTGGTGTTGATAAGCTTATTTTCTTGGGTTTTGTAGTATCTTCTAAGGGTGTTCATGTTGATGAATCTAAGATTAATGCTATTAAAACTTGGCCACACCCAACCAACTTGCAACAAGTGCATAGGTTCCTTAGTTTAGCCAGTTTCTACCATAGATTTGTGAAGGACTTTAGCACCATTGCTTCACCTTTGCATGCTTTCAGTAAGAATAATGCACCCTTTGTTTGGGGACCATCCCAAGATACCGCATTCAATGAGCTTAAGAATTTGCTTACTCATGCTCCCATGCTTGCATTACCCAACTTTGACAAACACTTTGAGATTCATTGCGATGCTAGTGGTAATGGCATAGGAGGTGTGTTAACGTGAGAGAAGCGCCTCGTAGCTTACTTTAGCGAAAAACTTTCTGGAGCGCAATTCAATTACCCCATCTATGACAAAGAGCTATATGCTTTAGTGCGAGTTTTGCAAGAATGGGAACATTATCTTCTCCCTCTTGAATTTATCATCCATACCGATCATGAAACACTTAAATACCTTAAGGGTCAAACTAAGTTGAACAAGCATCATGCTAAATGGAGTGAGTTCATTGAGTCTTTTCCTTATGTCATCAAGTGCATTAAAGGATAGGGAATGTTGTGGCGGATGCACTTTCCCGCATATGCATGCTTGTTACTAAACTTGAATTGGATGTCATTGGCTTTGAGCACATAAAAGACTTGTATGCGCATGATCCTACTTTTGCTATTCCTTATGCCAAATGTTTGACGCATACATCTTGGGAACGCTATTACATCAAAGATGATTATCTTATGAGAGCTAACAAACTTTGCATCCCCAAGTCTTCTCTTCGTTTGCTATTTTTGCAAGAATCTCATGCCGGAGGACTAATGGGACACTTTGGATGCGACAGGACATTCGCTACACTCTCCAAGAACTACTATTGGCCCAAGATGTTCCGCGACGTCAACCGCTTCACCAACCGATGCTCTACATGTCGCAAAGCTAAGTCTAAAGCTCAATCCCATGGTCTCTATATGCCTCTTCCAATTCCATATCAACCATGGGAAGATATTAGCATGGATTTTGTGCTTGGTTTTCCTAGAACTATAAATGGAAAGGATTCGGTGTTTGTTGTTGTGGACCGATTCTCTAAGATGGCTCATTACATTGCTTGCAACAAGATAGACGATGCTTCACATAATTCCAATCTCTTTTGTAGGGAAATATTGCGCCTCCATGGAGTACCAAAGACGATAGTCTCGGACCGCGACGTCAAGTTCCTAAGCAACTTTTGGAAAACCTTATGTGCCAAGCTCGGAATCAAGCTACTCTTCTCCACGGCTTAGCATCCACAAACTGACGGCCAAACGGAGGTGACCAACCGTACACTCTCCGCTCTACTTCATGTGCTAATAAAGAAGAACATCAAGGAGTGGCAGGAGTGTCTAACTATCACCGAGTACGCCTACAACTGAGCAAGACACTCGACTATCGGCAAGTCCCCCTTCGAGGTCGTCTACGGTTTCAACCCATTGTCCCCGTTGGACATTCTCCCTCTACCACTACAAGAGCGCGCGAATATGGACGCAAGTGCCCGAGTCAACTATCTCAAGAAGATGCATGAAGATACAAGGCACACCATTGAGTGCCAAGTACAACGACTCGCGACCAAGATCAACATCAACAAGCACCCCATGGTGTTCAACATTGGAGATCTTGTGTGGCTACACCTTCGTAAGGACCGCTTCCCCCACGAACGCAAGTCCAAACTTCGACCACAAGCGGATGGACCCTTCAAGGTTCTTGAACGCTACAACAACAACGCCTACAAGATCGACATCCCACGTGACAAGTACTCCGTGAGCGACATCTTCAACGTCAAAGATCTCTCTCCCTACCATGGTGATGAAGATTTCGATCTGAGGTCGGATCTTTCCCAAGGGAGGGGAGATAACGCGGAGCATCCTACGGTCATCCCCATGGACCTACCGTCATCTCATGAAGTGCCAAGAGGACCTACGACACGAGCTAGAGCTAGAGCTCTCGAGGCCGAGGTGACTTCTCCCCTTCGTGATATTACATATGATCCCCTCAAGACATGACTACTACCTAAGTCCGAGATGTTGTGCATGATTAGGTACCAAGAGGACCCTCCCGAAGATGCATGTGAAGATGGACAAGCCGCCGAGTCCACAGATGAAGAGGAACGCCGAAAGGTGAAGAAGGCAGGTCCAGGTCCTGGACATCCGGCCCCAGGCCCGAACATCCGGCCGCTAGAGACATCCACTATAGGAGCTTCCCCACAGCCAAGCACCTATAGGCCCCGGACATCCGGCCTAGCCCGGACATCCGGCCAGAAGCACAGAAACCCGACACCCTCTATCCAGAGAGCATCGAGGCCGACCCCGCCAGCCCGGACATCCGGACCCCCAGCCCGGACATCCAGCTCCTCACGAAGGCCTGGACATCCGGCCCCGTCTGTCTGCGCACAGTAAAGGGCTGAGGCCCATGTACCCCTTTGCCCACCTAGACTATATATACTCCTCCTCCTCCCTCTTTCTAGGGTTAGAAAAGGATTGGCTCATTTTGTGTGAGAGCTTTGCTCATCCACTTGGTTACCTTTGATAACCCACAAGTATAGGGGATCGCAACAGTTTTCGAGGGTAGAGTATTCAACCCAAATTTATTGATTCGACACAATGGGAGCCAAAGAATATTCTCAAGTATTAGCAGCTGAGTTGTCAATTCAACCACACCTGGAAACTTAATATCTACAGCAAAGTATTTAGTAGCAAAGTAATATGATAGTAGTGGTAATGGTAGCAAAAGGTAACGGTAGCAAAAGTAATATTTTTGGTGTTTTGTAGTGATGATAACAATAGCAACGGAAAAGTAAATAAGCGAAGAAAAATATATGGAAAACTCATAGGCAATGGATCGGTGATAGAGAATTATGTCGGATGCGATCGATCATGTAACAGTCATAACCTAGGGTGACACAGAACTAGCTCCAATTCATCAATGTAATGTAGGCATGTATTCCGAATATAGTCATACGTGCTTATGGAAAAGAACTTGCATGACATCTTTTGTCCTACCCTCCCGTGGCAGCGGGGTCCTAGTGGAAACTAAGGGATATTAAGGCCTCCTTTTAATAGAGTACCGGACCAAAGCATTAACACATAGTGAATACATGAACTCCTCCAACTACGGTCATCACCGAGAGTGGTCCCGATTATTGTCACTTCAGGGTTGCCGGATCATAACACATAGTAGGTGACTATAGACTTGCAAGATAGGATCAAGAACTCACATATATTCATGAAAACATAATAGGTTCATATCTGAAATCATGGCACTCGGGCCCTAGTGACAAGCATTAAGCATAGCAAAGTCATAGCAACATCAATCTCAGAACATAGTGGATACTAGGGATCAAACCCTAACAAAACTAACTCGATTACATGATAAATCTCATCCAACCCATCACCGTCCAGCAAGACTACGATGGAATTACTCATGCACGGCGGTGAGCATCATGAAATTGGTGATGGAGGAAGGTTGATGATGACGATGGCGACGGATTCCCCTCTTCGGAGCCCCGAACGGACTCTGGATCAGCCCTCCCGAGAGAGTTTAGGGCTTAGCGGCGGCTCCGTATCGTAAAACGCGATGAATCCTTCTCCTTTATTTTTTTCTCCCAAACATGAATATATGGAGTCAAAGTTGAGGTCGGTGGAGCTCCAGGGGGCCCACGAGGCAGGGGGATGCGCCCAGGGGGCAGGCGCGCCCCCACCCTCGTGGCTAGGGTGTGGGCCCCTGGCCTTGATTCTTTGCCAGTATTTTTTATTATTTCCAAAAATAGTCTCCGTGGAGTTTCAGGTCATTCCGAGAACTTTTGTTTTTGCACATAAATAACACCATGGCAATTTTGCTGAAAACAGCATCAGTCCGGATTAGTTCCATTCAAATCATGCAAGTTAGAGTCCAAAACAAGGGCAAAAGTGTTTGGAAAAGTAGATACGACGGAGATGTATCAACTCCCCCAAGCTTAAACCTTTGTTTGTCCTCAAACAATTCAGTTGACAAATTGAAAGTGATAAAGAAAAACTTTTACAAACTCTGTTTGCTCTTGTTGTTGTAAATATGTAAAGCCAGCATTTAAGTTTTCAGCAAAGATTACGAACTAACCATATTCACAATAACTCTTAGGTCTCATGTTTACTCATATCAATAGCATAATAAACTAGCGAGCAATAATAATAAATCTCGGATGACAACACTTTCTCAAAACAATCATAATATGATATAACAGGATGGTATCTCGCTAGCCCTTTCTGAGGCCGCAAAACATAAATGCAGAGTACCTTTAAAGATCAAGGACTAAGTAGACATTGTAATTCATGGTAAAAGAGATCCAGTAAAGTCATACTCAATGTAAATTAACAGTAATGAATGCAAATGATAGCGGTGCTCTCCAACTGGTGCTTTTTAATAAGCGGATGGTGACTCAACATAAAAGTAAATAGATAGGCCCTTCACAGAGGGAAGCAGGGATTTGTAGAGGTGCCAGAGCTCGATTTTGACATAGAGGTGAATAATATTTTGAGCGGTATACTTTCATTGTCAACATAACAACCAAGAGATGGCGATATCTTCCATGCTACACACATTATAGTCGGTTCCCAAACAGAATGGTAAAGTTTATACTCCCCCTCCACCAACAAGCATCAATCCATGGCTTGCTCAAAACAACGACTGCCTCCAACTAACAATAGTCCCGGGGGAGTTTTGTTTGCAATTATTTTCATTTGATTTGCATAAAGCATGGGACTGGGCATCCCGGTGACCAGCCATTTTCTTGTGAGTGAGGAGCGGAGTCTACTCCTCTTGAGAATAACCTGCCTAACATGGAAGATATGGACAACCCTAGTTGATACATGAGCTATTCGAGCATACAAAACAGAATGATTATTTGAAGGTTTAGAGTTTGGCACATACAAATTTACTTGGAACGGCAGGTAGATACCGTATATAGGAAGGTATGGTGGACTCATATGGAATAACTTTGGGGTTTATGAGATTGGATGCACAAGCAGTATTCCCGCTTAGTACAGGTGAAGGCTAGAAAAAGACTAGGAAGCGACCAGCTAGAGAGCAACAACAGTCATGAGCATGCATTAAAATTAATCAACACCGAATGCAAGCATGAGTAGGATATAATGCACCATGAACATAAATATCGTAGAGGCTATGTTGATTTTGTTTCAACTACATGCGTGAACATGTGCCAAGTCAGGCCACTCGAATCGTTCAAAAGAGGATACCACCCTATCATACCACATCACAACCATTTTAATAGCATGTTGGCACGTAAGGTAAACCATTATAAGCTCCTAGCTAATTAAGAATGGCATAAGCAACTATAGTCTCTAATTGTCATTGCAAACATGTTTATTCATAATAGGCTAAATCAGGAACGGTGAACTAATCATATTTACAAAAACAAGAGAGGTCGAGTTCATACCAGCTTCTCCCATCTCAATCAGTCCATCATATATCGTCATAATTGCCTTCCACTTGCACGACCAAATGATGTGAATAATAATAACAATGCACGTGCATTTGGACTAAGCTGGAATCTGCATGCATTCAATAAACAGGAGAAGATAAAGCAATATGGATTCTTTTGTCAGATCATCAATAATGCATATGAGCCACTTTAACAGTTTAATCATGGTCTTCTCCTATCGACCCCCAAAGAAAATAAATAAAACTATTTACACAGGAAAGCTCCTAGCAAGCAAAAGAAGAACAGGAAATCTTTTTTGGTTTTCTTTTTAATTACTACTACAAGCATAGAAATTAAAGCTAGCTAAAAGCTACAACTAATTTGTTTGGTTTTTCTTAAGGTTTATCAAACACACAAGAAGAAAGCATAAAAGGAAATAAACTAACATGGATATTACAATGAAAAAGTATGAGCACCGACATCTAGAAATGAGTGTGTGAACATAAATGTAATGTCGGTGGGAAATACGTACTCCCCCAAGCTTAGGCTTTTGGCCTAAGTTGGTCTAATGCCATGGCTGGCCTGGCGGATATCCAAAGTTGTAACTGGGGTCATACTGTGATGCAGCAGTCATTGCATCGTGGGCTGCAGCTTGGAGGCGAGCTATCTCAGCCCTCCTCTTATACTCTTCCGCCTCCTCTCTGGTTATAAAATATCTCCCTTTTCCCTGAAAGTCAAAGAAAGTAGAAGCAGGGAGAGCGACGTGATAGGTGCGTCATCTGTCAAAGATTAGTCGGTACTGGAGGAACTGATCGTTCCTCTCAACAAAATGATGACGAACCATAGCCTCATAATCCAAATAAGCAGGAGGCAACTCAATATCATCCTCACGTATGGTTATACCAAGAAAATTAGCTATACGGGTTGCATAAATCCCACCAAAGAAATCTCCATTAAATCTATTATGATGCAGCCTACGTGCAACAATGGCTCTCAAATTATAAGATTTATCTCCTAACACAGCACTCCTAAGAATACTGAGGTTAGGGACACACATGTGACATGCTTCATCTTTACCATTTATGCACCTACCTATGAAGAGAGCGAAATAATGTATAGCAGGAAAATGAATGCTCTGCATGGTAGCTTGTGCTATATCTCTAGATTCCCCCACAGTTATATTAGCAAGAAAATCTCTAAATTCAGATTTGCGAAGTTCACTAGCATTACCCCATTGTGGAAGTTTGCAAGCAGTGGTAAAATCCTCTAAGTCCATAGTAAAAGAATTTTCATAAAGATCAAACAGGACAGTTTGAGAATTGCGTGAAGATGAAAATTCAAACCTCCTCACAAAGGAACTAGTGAGATAGTGGTACTGGCGGCAGTTTTCTGCCTCGAAGCTCATAAGATCGGCATTACGCAAGTATGCGTTAAATTCTTCCTTAATTCCTGCTCAATCCATGAAGTCCTCTGAAGGCCATTCACAAGGCCGCACTGGGGCGTCCCTTGGTGGTTCATCATCAGCATCACGCATTACAAGCCTGGGTCCTTGCTTCCTTGAAGAACCACATTGGTACATTTTCCTAAACACATTTCTTCTTCTGAAAAATTTCTGAAATTTTTAGTAACTTCAAATAAAAGTAAACCAAGCTCAACAAAATTGATAGCAACTACTCCTACAAGTGCCTAGAGCCTATATCATGCATTAGAACTACTTGGAACCACATAAATTTGACATGCAAGCTCAAGAACATGGTCACCTAGGCAGCACAAATTTGCAATGAATAAAGCACTAGAACAAAAACTAAATGGACCAATGGAGGAGTCACATACCAAGGAACAATCCCCCAAAGTAGTTCTGTGAGAGGTGCTTTGAGCAAGGAGATCGAAAATCGCAGCAAAATGAGCTAGAACTCGTGCTTGAGCTGGACGGTGATTTTTTGGGAGGAAGAAGAAGTGTGTGGGTGCAGGAATAAGTGGAGGGGAGCCACCATGGGCCCACGAGGAAGGGGGGCGCGCCCAGGGGGTGGGCGCGCCCTGGACCCTCGTGGCCAGGTGCTTGCTTCCCCTGCCATGTTCTCAGTGCCAGGTATTCTCAAATATTCCAGAAAAAATCATATTTAAATTTCAGGGCATTTGGAGAACTTTTATTTTTGGGGTATTTTTATATTGCACAGATAATTCAGAAAAGAGACAGAAATTACTATTTTTGCTTTATTTAATATAAATAACAGAGAGTAAAAAGAGGGTACAGAAGGTTGTGCTTTCTAACTTCATCCATCTCATGCTCATCAAAAGGAATCCACTAACAAGGTTGATCAAGTCTTGTTAACAAACTCATTTCGAGTAACATGGAACCGGAGAAATTTCAAATGACGCTATGTTACCTCAACGGGGATATGCACATCCCCAATAATAAGAATATCGTATTTCTTCTTGACAGTAGGAAGAGGAAATTCAAAACCTCCAAAAATAATCGATGGAATTTTTTCAATAGAATTGATACTGTGGACTTGAGGTTGTTTCCTCGGAAAGTGTACCGTATGTTCATTACCATTAACATGAAAAGTGACATTGCCTTTGGTGCAATCAATAACAGCCCCTGCAGTATTTAAAAAGGGTCTTCCGAGAATAATAGACATAATATCGTCCTCGGGAATATCAAGAATAACAAAGTCCGTTAAAATAGTAACGTTTGCAACCACAACAGGCACATCCTCACAAATACCGACAGGTATAGCAGTTGATTTATCAGCCATTTGCAAAGATATTTCAGTAGGTGTCAACTTATTCGAGTCAAGTCTACGATATAAAGAGAGAGGCATAACACTAACACCGGCTCCAAGATCACATAAAGCATTTTAACATAGTTTCTTTCAATGGAGCATGGTATAGTTGGTACTCCGGGATCTCCTAGTTTCTTAGGTATTCCACCTTTAAAAGTATAATTAGCAAGCATGGTGGAAATTTCAGCTTCCAGTATCTTTCTTTTATTAGTAACAATTTCTTTCATGTACTTAGCATAAGGATTCGTTTTGAGCATATCAGTTAATCGCATACGCAAAAAGATAGGTCTAATCATTTCAGCAAAGCACTCAAAATCCTCATCATCCTTTTTCTTGGATGGTTTGGGAGGAAAGGCATGGGTTTCTTATCGTGCTTTCTTACCGTGCTTCCTAGCAACAAAGTCTTTCTTATCATAACGTTGATTCTTTGATTGTGGGTTATCAAGATCAACAGCAGGTTCAATTTCTATATCATTATCATTACTAGGTTGAGCATCAACATGAACATCATCATTAACATTATCACTAGTTTCATGTTCATTACCAGATTGTGTTTCAGCAACAGAAATAGAGATATCATTGGGATTCTCAGGTGTGTCAATAACGGGTTCACTAGAAGCATGCAAAGTCCTGTCATTTTTCTTTTTCTTCCTTTTAGAAGGACTAGGTGCATCAATATTATTTTCTCTCAGAATCTTGCTCAATTCTCTTAGGATGGCCCTCAGGATACAAGGGTTCCTGAGTCATTTTACCACCTCTAGTCATAACTCTAACAACATTATCATTTTTCTTACTATTTAATTCACTGAGCAAATCATTCTGAGCTTTAAGTACTTGTTCTACTTGAGTGGTAACCATAGAAGCATGTTTACTAATAAGTTTAAGTTCACCTTTAACATTAGCCATATAATCACCCAAGTGTTCAAGCATATCAGCATTGCGTTTTAGTTCTCTACCAAAATAAGCATTGAAGTTTTCTTGCTTAACCATAAAGTTATCAAACTCATCCAAGCATTGGCTAGCAAACTTAGTAAATGGGATTTCAGCTTTATCATATCTATAGAGAGAATTTACCTTTACTACCTGTGTCGGGTTATCAAGACCATGTATTTCTTCAATAGGCGGTAAATTAAAACCGTATATTTCTTCAATAGGAGGTAAATTCTTAACATCTTTAGCTTAAATGCCCTTTTCTTTCATAGATTTCTTTGCCTCTTGCATATCTTCAGGACTGAGAAATAGAACACCCCTTTTCTTCAGAGTTGGTTTAGGAATAGGCTCAGGAGTTGGCTCAGGAAGTGTCCAATTATTCTCATTTGTCAACATATTATTCAATAGAATTTCAGCTTCATCCGGTGCTCTTCCCTGAAAACAGAACCAGCACAACTATCTAGGTAATCTCTGGAAGCATCGGTTAGTCCATTATAAAAGATATCAAGTATTTCATTTTTCTTAAGAGGATGACTAGGCAAAGCATTAAGTAATTGGAGAAGCCTCCCCAAGCTTGTGGGAGACTCTCTTCTTCAATTTCCACAAAATTATATATATCCCTTAAGGCAGCTTGTTTCTTATGAGCAGGGAAATATTTAGCAGAGAAGTAATAAATCATATCCTGGGGACTACGCACACAACCAGAATCAAGAGAATTAAACCATATCTTAGCATCACCCTTTAATGGGAACGGGAATATTTTAAGGATGTAAAAGTAGCGAGTTCTCTCATCATTAGTGAACAAGGTGGCTATATCATTTAATTTAGTAAGATGTGCCACAACAGTTTCAGATTCATAACCATAAAAAGGATCAGATTCAACCAAAGTAATTATATCAGGATCAATAGAGAATTCATAATCCTTATCAGTAACAAAGATAGGTGAAGTAGCATAAGCAGGATCATATTTCATTCTAGCATTCTGAGTTTTTTGTTTCATCTTAGTTAATAGTTTCTTAAGATCACTCCTATCATTGCAAGCAAGAAAGTCTCTAGCAGTTTCTTCATCCATAACATAGCCCTCAGGCACAATAGGCAATTCATATTTATTAGGAGAGCCTTCATCATCACTTTCATCAATATTATCAGTTTCAATAATTTCATTCTCTCTAGCCCTAGCAAGTTGTTCATCAAGAAATTCACCAAGTGGCATAGTAGTATCAAGCATAGAAGTAGTTTCATCATAAGTATTATGCATAGCATAAGTGGCATCATCAATAATATGCAACATATCAGAATTAATAGCAGAAGCAGGTTTAGGTGTCGCAAGCTTACTCAAAACAGAAGGTGAATCAAGTGCAGAGCTAGATGGCAGTTCCTTACCTCCCCTCGTAGTTGAGGGATAAATCTTAGTTCTTGGATCTTTCAAGTTCTTCATAATGATAAGCAGATATAAATCTCGAGTGACTCAAAGAGTAGAGCTATGCTCCCCGGCAACGGCGCCAGAAAATAGTCTTGATAACCCACAAGTATAGGGGATCACAACAATTTTCAAGGGTAGAGTATTCAACCCAAATTTATTGATTTGACACAAGGGGAGCCAAAGAATATTCTCAAGTATTAGCAGCTAAGTTGTCAATTCAACCACACCTGGAAACTTAATATCTACAGCAAAGTATTTAGTAGCAAAGTAATATGATAGTAGTGGTAACGGTAGCAAAATTAATATTTTTGGTGTTTTGTAGTGATGATAACAATAGCAATGGAAAAGTAAATAAGCAAAGAACAATATATGGAAAACTCGTAGGCAATGGATCGGTGATAGAGAATTATGCCGGATGTGATCGATCATGTAACAGTCATGACCTAGGGTGATAGAGGCGAAGGTGTCCCGATGTTTCGATGAGATGGTGGCTATCGTTTCTGTGGGAGTCGACCTTGACGATCCGACTACAAACGTGCGAGACGTCGCGCCTTAGCAATCGCTAAACCAACTTCCAAGGGGTTATTGACCACGCCGGAGCACGATCAACCTAACCACGAGGGTCTGTTTCCTGCGAGCAAACGAAGAATGAGCAAGAAACTGAGATTGCAATCTGGATATTGCGAATATAAGATGAAAGCTTTATTGATCAAGGTGGGGTTCTGTGACGTCTTGGTCTGGTCGTTGGACACAAACGAAGTACGCGAAGTTGCAGCTATGGTGAACTTTTAATCTAAACAAAACCCAAAGTCTAAACGACGCCCTAAGGGCTGTATATATGGAGGAAGAGGAGGGGATTTCGTGGCCCTTGGAGGAGGGGTCCGAAACCAACCCTAACTCTTGTTTTCCCACACATACGGACTCTAAAAACAGCCTATACTTAAGTATTTCGAAAATACATGGGCCTGGCCCAATAATAAGGTGACGCAACACCTAAAATTGCCTCTGAACAAAATTTATGAAGTGCCATCTGGTATATTTCGTCCAAGGCTTCATGCACTCCTTATGGTGGCTTCAAAGTCCTGAAATCATCACTTGTAACTTCGTTCTTGATCCCCTTGCGCATGCCATCATCTCCATGCTTGAACTTGTTCCAAGGTTCATCTTTCTTGTCCAAGCTAGGCCCTTCATTTGTAAGCAAAACAAATCTATCCAATTTAGGCAGCATCATATTCTCATGAACATTAGAATCGTTACCAATAAAGAAAGTACCTGATAGTTCAATTGGCGTGCGCGAGCTCTAGTAATTGGTCCAGTATGTATAGCAGCAGGGGCTGTGGGTGTAACAATGGTATTGATGTCCTCATCATCCTCCCCTTCTTGAAATGAAGTTGTCCTCGACGAAAGTTCATCGTCCTCACCCAAATAAGGCTTCAAATCTGCAATGCTAAAAGTGGGACTAACCCCAAAATCTACAGACAGCTCAAGTTTATATGCATTATCATTTATTTTCTCTAACACCTTAAAAGGACCATCAACATGTGGCATTAGCTTTTATTTGCACAAATTAGGAAATCTATCCTTACGCAAATGTAACCAAACAAGTTCTCCAGGTGCAAACACAACATGTTTTCTATCCTTATCTCCAGCAAGTTTATATTTAGCATTCATACGCTCAATGTTTTCCTTAGTAAACTCATGCATTTTTAAAATCAATTCAGCACGTTCTTTAGCATCAAAATTAACCTTCTCCGAGGATGGAAGAGGCAACAAATCAATAGGTGCACGAGGTAGGAAACCATACACAATTTCAAAAGGGCACATCTTAGTAGTAGAATGCAATGAACGATTATAAGAAAATTCAATATGAGGTAAGCATTCTTCCCACATTTTCTTGTTATTCTTCAAAACAGCCCTAAGCATAGTAGACAATGTTCTATCGACTACTTCAGTTTGTCCATCAGTTTGGGGGTGACAACTAGTACTAAAAAGCATTTTAGTCCCCAACTTAGCCCATAAACATCTCCAAAAGTGGCTAAGAAATTTAGTATCACGATCTGAAACAATAGTATTTGGCACACCATGCAAGCGAATAATTTCACGAAAGAACAAATCAGCAACATTAACAGCATCATCGCTTTTATGACATGGTATAAAGTGTGCCATTTTCGAGAACCTATCCACGACAACAAATATGCTATCCCTCCCCTTCTTTGTTCGAGGTAAACCTAAAACAAAGTCCATAGATATATCCTCCCAAGGAACACTAGGTACAGGCAAAGGCATATATAAACCATGAGGATTGAGTCGTGACTTAGCTTTTTGACATGTAGTGCAGCGAGCAACAAAACGCTCAACATCCCGTCTCATCTTTGGCCAAAAGAAATTTGTAGCAAGTATATCCTCCGTCTTATTGACGCCAAATTGTCCCATTAATCCTCCTCCATGCGCCTCCTGCAACAACAAAAGACGAACAGAGCTAGCTGGAATACATAGCTTGTTAGCACGAAACACAAATCCATTATTAAGAACGAACTTGTTCCAAGTTCTCCCTTCCTTACAATTCTGCAATACATCTTTAAATTCAGCATCATGCACATATTGATCTTTGATGGTCTCCAAACCAAATATTTTAAAGTCAAGTTGTGAAAGCATAGTATAACGACGAGACAATGCATCAGCAACAACATTTTCTTTACCCTTCTTGTGTTTAATGACATAAGGGAAAGTTTCATTGAATTCAACCCATTTAGCATGTCTACGGTTCAGTTTTGCTTGACTTTTAATGTGTTTCAATGATTCATGATCAGAATGTATAACAAATTCCTTGGGCCATAAATAATGTTGCCATGTTTCTAAGGTCCGAACAAGAGCATATAATTCTTTATCATAAGTAGAATAGTTCAGACTAGGCCCACTCAATTTTTCATAAAAGTATGCAACAGGTCTGACATCTTGTAATAACACACCTCCTAATCCAATTCCACTAGCATCACATTCAAGCTCAAAAGTCTTATTAAAATCAGGAAGTTGGAGTAAAGGAGCATGTGTCAACTTATCTTTCAATACCGTGAAGGCTTCTTCCTGTGCGGTACCCCAAACAAATGGCACATCCTTATTAGTAAGCTCGTTGAGAGGTGCAGCAATGGTGCTGAAATCTCTCACAAAACGCCTATAGAAACCAGCGAGGCCAAGGAAACTCCTCACTTGTGTGACCGTTTTGGGCTGCAGCCAACTCTCAATAGCTTCAATCTTGGCTTTATCAACTTCAATTCCCTATGGAGTAACAACATAGCCAAGAAAAGATACTTGGTCGGTGCAAAAGGTGCACTTTCCAAGGTTACCAAACAAACATGCATCACGTAGAGCAATAAAAACAGCACGTAAATGTTCCAAATGTTCCTCCACAGATTTGCTATAAATCAATATGTCATTAAAGTAAACTACCACAAATCGTCCAATGAAAGCACGTAAAACTTCGTTCATTAACCTCATGAAAGTACTAGGTGCATTAGTTAACCCAAAAGGCATGACTAACCACTCATATAATCCAAACTTAGTTTTAAATGATGTTTTCCATTCATCTCCCAATTTCATACGAATTTGATGGTATCCACTATGCAAATCAACTTTGGAGAATATTGTAGAGCCACTCAATTCATCAAGCATATCATCTAGCCTAGGAATAGGATGATGATAACGAATAGTAATATTATTAATGCCTCTACAATCAATGCACATACGCGACGTACCATCCTTTTTCGGCACTAAAATTATAGGAACGGCACAAGGACTAAGGGATTCGCGTATATAACCTTTGTCAAGCAGTTCTTGTACTTGACGCATAATCTCCTTCGTCTCCTCTGGATTGGTACGGTATGGTGCACGGTTGGGTAATGATGCATCGGGAATTAAGTCAATTTGATGCTCAATCCCTCGAATAGGTGGTAATCCCGGTGGCACGTCTTGTGGAAAGACGTCAGCGAACTCCTGCAAAATGTTAGTGACAGCAGGAGGCAAAGAGGAAGGCACGTCCTCGAATGAAAATAATGCCTCTTTGCACAAAAAAGCATAGCAAACAGATTTGCTAAAATCTAAATCATCAATATCAGATTTGGTGGCAAGTAAACATGCACTTTTCAATTTAATTTCAGAAGCAACACTAGATGGTTTATTATTAGGCTGCATTTGTTGCTCAAATTCTTTTGCCACAATCTGATTTTCACTTTTATTTTTCTCCTGTTTTGCTTTGTTAGCTCTATTAATATCATCTTTCAAAATGGAATCAGGAGTCATAGGAAGCAAAGTAATATTTTTATCCTTATGAACAAGACTATAGTGATTGTTTCTACCATGGTGTACAGAATTTTTATCAAATTGCCATGGTCTACCAAGTAATAAAGAACATGCTTGCATAGGTACCACATCACAATCAACATAATCAGCATATGTAGAGATACTAAAATGCACACGAACAGTATGTGTTACCTTAACCTTACCGCTGTTGTTGAACCATTGGATGTAGTAAGGATGTGGATGTGGTCTTGTGGTGAGATATAGCTTCTCCACCATCTCCATGCTAGCCAAGTTATTGCAGCTCCCTCCATCTATGATGACGCGAACAGAACGTTCCTTCACAACTCCCTTTGTATGGAACAAATTATGCCTCTGATTTTGCTCAGCTTGTGTAACCTACACACTCAAAACACGTTGAGCAACTAAACATTCATACCTGTCAGCATCTTCAGCAGCCATGTATTGCGTCTCATGATCAGAATCCTCTCCATCGTGTTCTTCATGTGTAATAAGAGCCAAAGTCTCCTCATCATAGTCACTAGCGAAATCATACCCACCATCCTCAGTAGCAATCATCACATGCTGAGATTGGCATTCTCTCGCAAAATTTCCTCTTCCCTTACAAAGACGACAAATAATATCACTTGTGTGCCCTGTTGATGCCATGGAAGAAGAAGAGCTCTGCGCAGGTCCGGCAGGTGTGCTCTTGGCAGATAGTGATGGTTGTGCCTGCTTTCTTGTATCACGGCTGGAGGTGGCACCTGATGGAGGTGCTAGTGGAGTGGAAGTAGAGGATACACGTGGTGTCCATGATGAAGATCGACCTGCAGAAAAGTTAGTTCGCGCCAATGCCTGTCGATCCTGCACTTCACGTTCAACTTTACAAGCAAGATGGAATAAACGAGTGATATTAGTATACTCCTTATACTCTAGAATGGTCTGAATCTCTCTATTTAATCCTCCCATAAAACGTGCAAGCATAGCTTCATTCTCCTCAACAATACCACATCTAATCAACTGCTCTTTTCGGGAAAGTTCAAAAATTCTTGCGAGAGAGGTTCACCATGTATTTCCATGTTCGAAAACAAAAAAATGTTTTTTGTGTTTTAAAATAATTCTCTCAATCCACAAAAAAGTTCAGTTATTATTTGGGAGCAATTTGATTTCAAAAAGAAAATAAAAAATTCAAATTATAAAAATGGAAAAAGTTCATGTACTACATGGTGTGTGTTTAATATGAGAAAAATGAATTAAAAGGAAACGTCCAATTTTTGTTGTTGTTATAAGTTCAAGTTCTCAGTTGGAGAAAGTTAAAAAATATATTGTGAGAGAGGTTTGTACAAAAGTAATATCATTTGTGTAACACTAATGAATGGATGAGAAAATTACAAATGAAAATACGTCACAGAAGTTCAACGTGAAAATAGTAGGAAGTTCAACTACTACACTGAATGAATTTCAGATAAAAAACACAGGAAAGTTGCCTATTTATAGCAGTTTTCCACCGGTATATCACTTGCTCAATTTCGGTGAGTGGATGCAAAGCTACGAGCAAAATAATCACGTGAAAAACAGAGTGAAGTTCAAGTAGACATGTCAAGAAGTTCAAGTTCTTCACGCGGTGCATTTTTGAAAAATCTATTTCACGATAAAGGCAGAACGCATGATCTCGCTGTTTTCAAAATTACTTGAAAACGGCTAGGAATCAGAGAAAATCATCTACATGAAAAAGTTTCGCATTTTCCGCAGCTTTTCAACGGTATATTATTTGCCCCATTCCAATAAAGTTTGAAGAAATATGGCCAAAAAATGTTTTTAGCCATTTTCAAAATTGACTTAAAACCATAAGGAATTGGGAGAAATAATATATACCAAAAAGTTTCGCATTTCCTCAAGCTTTCCGACGCCATATCAGTTGCTACATTCGGACATACGGTTGAAAAATCAGCTCGAAAATACGAACTCGATGGAACTTGTACCGTTTTCTAAATTACTTTTAAACCGTTCAAAATTAGAAAAAACTTTCAACATGGAAAATTAGCGCATTTTCATAAGTTTTCCAACGCCATATCATTTGCCTCAATTGGATTAGCCATTTAGAAGTGGCATCAAAAATATGAACTCGGCTGTTCGGTTTGCAAAATTTTACGATTTTCTAAATTACTATTTAACCATAGGGAATTAAAGAAAACTTTCAACATGTGGAAGGAGCGGTTTTGCAGCAGCTTTCCAATGCCATATTATTTGCCTCATTTCGATAAATGGTTTAGAAATACGGTCGAAAATATGATTCATGTTTTTGTATGAAGAAAAGCGGTTTTCAAAACTGCTCTTAAACTGCTTACATTTTCGCAAAAAATTAACCTGGGTCATGATACTTGTCGTGGATTTGTCACGGCAGATGTCCTCATGAAATGGACTTAGTCGTGAGGCCAACGCATCTATGTGGTAGCTTCAGAGGGGTTGAGTGTGACGAGAGATGCGAGGTTTTACACATGTTCAACCCCTCACGGTGGAGGTAAAAGCCTACATACTGCTTCATTGATATTGATGATGATGATGATGATGATGATGATTACAAGGGTGCTCTATCTCGAGAGCTATAGACTTGTCTGTCTAACCCTAACTTGTCCAACTCTTGAAAACTTGTCCAACTCGGGGTGCCCCGCCCCTCCTTATATAAGTTGAAGGGGCGGGTTACATAACTAGTCCTAGTAGGACTAGGACTATTCTATAACAAGTGGAATCCTAGTCTTGCTTCCTTTGTAAGGGGAAACTCCTAATGCCTTTCCTCTTAAGCCGGCCCACCATCACATAAGTCGGCCTTCCCATGAGCCGCTTTATGGGCCGTTGAGTCTTGTCATCCATCTGACACACCCGTTGGGTCACTAATGAGTCGCCAGGCTTGGTCGAGTCATCAGCGAGTGGAGAGATCCGGGCGGGTCACTTAGTGAGTCGCCAAGTCAGGGCAGGTCACCACTGAATCGCCAAGTCCGGCCGGGACATACTTCCGGTCGGGTCATACCGCGGGGTATATCCCCGACATTAGCCCCAATTTAATTTGGATTTATCCATGTTAAACTGATCCTGCAAAATAAACACAAGAACACATTTGACAGGTTGTGCTCTGGGTTAAAATTTCTTGTAAGCCGGCACCTGATCATCCTTAAGTCCTTATCATTTCCTTCTTCTGGAAAGTCTGGGTCAATAGGCCAGCCTCATAATCAATTTGCTGACATTGGTTTCTCACAGAAAAATATTGTGAAGAATAATTCATTTGATTCAGCTCCCAATGCTTAAAAAAAATATTGGTCTTGAAATACTCATCTGATTTTCAGTCGGCCTGAAGATGTAGAACTTGCCGGTTTATCATTGCCAAAATTGTTGGTTTGTAAATATTGATGGCACCGGGTCATAATTGTTTCTAACATCAAGCTTGAAAATGTACCTCCCTTATATGCATATCACTTGTAGCCACCAAGTCTTAAGAAGGGAGCGTAGTAACCGCTTAAGACTTGCTTCAATATAAATGTCGCAACCTTGAAGAAATCTAGGTTGTTCATCTCAGTCACTAGTCATAAACTGAATATTCCACATATGTAGCCCCAAGTGTCGGGTTGTCATGCTTGCAGCAACCTGGGACTTGTAATTGCCTTATGCTCATAAAAACTTCAACTAGTGTAGCCCCCAAGGGTCGGGTCATTATGCAATAGTGAGCAGGGACTTTGTAGATATGATCATGTAGATTTGAGCAATAATTAGTAACACCAAATGATGTAGCCCCCAAGTTTCCGGTTACCTTTGACAGGAGCAATTAGTAGCCCCCAAGGACCGGCTCATCACAATGTGACGGGTCGGGTCTTTAATAAGGCAAGTTAAAAATGACCTTGCATTAGCCCCCAAGTGTCATGGTGCATGCTTGCAGTGACATGGGACTTCCATATTTGATATAATCATGATTTGAATAATGTAGCCCCCAAGTGCCGGGTTGTGTGCCTGCAGCGACTCGGGACCATTCCTTCCATTGTAGAATAAATCATATCTATTGATAAAGAGATAATAACCATTGCGCTGAAGCGGCTTTGAAAACCTCAATCATAATACTGGTTATTGATAACCATAATAAAAATCCAGCCATGTTGGCTATTCAAGATTTGAATAATATAACCTGGTATGAAAACCTTAATCATTCAATATTATAATGAAAATCCAGCCAAGTTTGGTTATTAAAGATTTGAATACCTTATCTATTGACAAGTAAATCCGGAGTTTAAATACCCAGCGGCTCTTGGCTGATGGCGACTTAATACGCATCCATTGTAATCCAGGATTTTTGCAACCCGGCGGCTTATAGCCTTTGTAAAAATCAATAACTGATAACCCATCCATGGCGGCTCATAGTCATGTCCAGTATTTGAAAAGATCACTTTGGTGTTTTGTAGCCTCAATAAACTCAATATGTAGCAATATAACCCAGAGTAGAATAACCTGGCAATATTTTCAAATGGCCAGATGATGGGCTTAAACTCAATTTTTCACATCGGCAATAGTAGTATCTTTATGTGTAAAGCTCTACATATCCTACACAAAGTTTAAACAACATATGCCCTGGTGACTTAACATCAAAAGCCAGGGCGGGTAATAACCTTAACATAATATAGTCTTATGCAATTATGGAAAAGACTAGAATTAAGGCCATTCAAGCCTAAACATACTGGCGACTTAAAGTCAAAAGCTAGGGCGGGTTATCAAACCTCGCATATTCATCCAACAATTTAAAAACATACCTGGAAAATTGGCTCAAATTGCCGACTTACATCGCCACATCCAGTGAGGGTAACAATCCAATGATTTATAAGCGCATGATTCCAATGGCGCAATCCAAAATATACTGGTGACTTAATGTCCAATCCAGGGCGGGTTATCAAACCGTGCATATTCATACCATTGTTGAAAAACATACCTGGAGATTTACATCATGGTGATACCTCAATAATTATAATCCGTCGCAGGTATTGACCCGTAGGCATGCAATATCATGATTTTGATTGCTCAAGGCAAAGATATCATGGCGACTTAAGGTCCGCTATCATGGTGGGTAATCAAACCCGAAGATGCTCAATGATGAGTCATATAATCAAGGCTATGTGTCCTGTGAAATCAGTTCATACTGCCGGCTTACATCGCCATATGCAGTAAGGGTAATAGCCCAAAAACTTAGAGCGCAGCGCCCTGTGTAATTTATTCATACTGCTGGCTTACAACACCATATGCAGCAAGGGTAACATCCCAAAAACTTAGAGTGCAGAACTCCAAGCACATGATCAACACACACTGGCGACTTATCGTCCAAAACCAGGCCAGGTTATCAAAACCCTAGATATGCTCAAATATGAGTCATAAGGATTAAGACTACATGGCCTGAATCATTTTAAACCATATGTCAACATGGTACAAGGATATGAACCCAAACAATGTTCATAGAAAATAACAAATCAGAAAAAACAACGCTTTCATAGGTTGCCAAACCTCAATATCAAGTGCTATTCAAGGGCCACACAGCCACTAAGTTAACCCTTTATTCAAACCTGTAAGTCGGGCCTCACATGACCAATCGCCGTTTTAACTTTGACAAGTTCAGGGTCTTTATAAGATTGACTGTCAAGAGTACGAAGGGTCATTCCAGGATTACCTGGGTGGAGTGGCAGACATACAAAGGCAGTATAACACGGAGTTTTGGTGCATACACCTGGCGTCCAAGCCGATCAAAAGGGTAAATATAGCTATGTTCATTGAACAGGAAGCCCCCAAGTGACCTTTAACAAGCCATCAAGGCAGGTTACCTATGTTTGAACTGCACATTATAGCAAGTTCTCTTTGGTAACAATTCAACTTGGGCGGAAAAACCCCAAGTTATTTGCAATCAAGGCGTACAAGCCGGATCGGTAGGGTAGTCATAGCTATGCTCAATGAGCAGGAAGCCCCCAAGTAATTTTTAACAAGGCGTGCAAGCCGGATCAAGAGGGTAATCACAGCTATGCTCAGTGAGCAGGAAGCCCCCAAGTAATTTGTAATAAGGCGTGTATGCCGGATCAAGAGGGTGATCACAGCTATGCTCAGTGAGCAGGAAGCCCCCAAGTGATTTGTAATAAGATAAGCCAATAAGGCAGGATACCCATGTCTGAACCGTGCATCATGGCAGCAAGTTCTCTTTGGCAACCTTTAGTTTTCCTGAGAACTCGAACTTGCGAGAGATGGATTCTTTTTGAACCGAATTTAAACCGGATATTGAGAGCTTCAAATCTTCATGAGAGACAGGTTTCCCTTGAGCCGGATTTTAAACTGAAATCCTTCATTTTAAACTGGAAATTTTCTAATCGCCTTTAAATTGTCATCAATATGGCAGTAGCCTCCGAGACCGGGTTACCTTTCCCTCCAATCGAGGTTCTTGAAATTGCTAAAACTGGAGAAGTTTGCTAAGTCATGTCATCGTAGCCCCCGAGTCTCAAGACGACTCGAGGAGTTGGCTTGAGATTCCTCATACTTGACCGTGATATAAACCGGTATATAGTTGAACAGCGGAACGCTGGAATTTATGTGAACTAGAAGTTTGAAGCGAATTGACAATCTTCGCAACACTCATTGCACACTTCCGGTATGAGTTATTCAATAAACTCCATGACATGATGGTCACCTTTGCAGTAGACAATTTGTCTTGCATCAAAAAACATCGCAAGCCAAAGTACTTGTTCTTTAAAGAACAAAAAACATATCAGTAAAAAAATGTTTGGACAAAATTCACCTAATTCGTCTGAACGATAGATGATTCGTTTCGCGAACAACTTTCGATACTCATAATGGCAATTTGGCCACTCTCCCCTGCCCTTGCAAAAAGAGCATCAACCGCAGCAAGTGAAAACACAGTGGCTCACAACAAGGTCGATGGAGGAGACTCAGCACGAGGTCACAACAATGACGGTGGAAACGGTCACTTGAAGCACAACCGTGACGGGCGGCTCAGAACGGATCCTATCCATTGCTCTGTTTGCATTGCTCATACCCCTTATAGGAACATTGAAACCTGCAGAGTCAGGCACTCCACCGTTGGTTTTGAATCCTTCAAAGAGGTTGTAAGTATCTGCTATGCTCTTCACGGCATCATTAGACTCATGGATCTATTTCTCCATCATGTAAAGCCTTCCTTGCGGTTGCTTAACACGCCGGCGAGTGCGGCTTAAGCACGGTCGAGGGCATCACAGCGCTAGAGCGACTTACAGCGGCCGCGGCCTGGTGGATGCTTAACGCAGAGGCGCGGGTCGTGACCCGGCGGGTCCTTCACTTTTAAGGTGGCTTGACGCGCGGTTCCAACCTCGGCAAGCTGGCTAGGCAGATTTTGGCAGTGGCGAGGCAACAGACAGTACGCAGGCGGCGGCTGTGGTCGGGTCGTGCGGGGCAACGACAGAGGCAGCTCGATGCCGTGCTGGCAGCGACTCGAGGCAATAGGACCAACAACGGCGGCTCGACGCAGCTTGGAGACTTGGAAGCATGCCCCTAGCAGTAGCGGCGGCTCAGCGCGGTAGGAGGAGGCGGCTCACATGACAACAAAGGAGGAGGCCGACCCTGGATGGAGCAGTGCGAGGGGCCGAAGGTGTGGCCATTTGGTGAGGCGGCAGGGTCGATGAACGGAAACACGGCGACAGGGTGTGCAGCCGCAGCGGCTCAGTGTGCCGACGGGGGTGGCTCAAGCGAGCTGGAAGCCGGAGTTGCGGCAGAGGAGGCGAGGGTCATGGTGTCCGCGACAGCTCAAGGCACACAGCGGCGAGGGCCATGGTGGTCGTGACGGCGGCTTGGCGGTAGTGGTTTGAGGCCAAGGCCAGCGAAAGAGGGCGTCTTGAGGCCGAAACAACGGCGGCTTAAAGGGTCGGCGCTCCCGCAGCGGGCCCGCGGCTAGTGGCAGAGGCAGCCGCGGTGGTTTCGCAGGCATAGGCTCGCGGACGGCCACGGCAGGAGTAGTGGTTCACCATGGAGCAGTTCAGCAACAGGATACCAACGAGGAAGCGTCGGTGGAGACCAGGACGCAGACGTGCGAGCCGTGAGGCGAGTCAACGGCCGTCTCTACATCAATGTAGGTGACCTGCTTCATACCAGGAATAGGGACGCAGTCGGTCGCCTTCTGATGGGCTTTTATATATCCCTTCTTTTGGTAATCAAGGGCCAGTCCAACTTGATCACTTTACTTTTCCTTAATTGATGCGGAGCATCCTACGGTCATCCCCATGGTCCTACCATCGTCTCACGAAGTGCCAAGAGGACCTATGACACGAGCTAGAGCTAGAGCTCTCGAGACCGAGGTGACTTCTTTCCTTAGTGATATCACATATGATCCACTCGGGACATGGATACTACCTAAGTCCGAGATGTTGTGCATGATTAGGTACTAAGAGGACCCTCCCAGAGATGCACGTGAAGACGGACAAGTACCCAAGTTCACGGATGAAGAGAACCAATGGAAGGAATCAAGAGAAGCTCCCAGGCCCCGGACATCCGACCCCTCGAGCATCATCCACCCAGACGCCAAGCACCTACAGGCCCCGGACATCCGGCCCTAGCCCGGACATCCGGCACCCTCCAACCAGAGAGCGTCAAGGCAAGCTCCTCCAGCCTGGACTTCCGGGCCCTCGCGAACGCCCGGACATCCGGCCTCCCCTGTCTGCGTACAGTGTAAGGGCCGTGGCCCGTGTACCCCTTCGCCCACCTAGACTATATATACTCCTCCCCCCCCCCATCTTTCTAGGGCTAGCATTGGTTTAGCTCATACTTGAGATAGAGCTTTGCTCATCCATACAGATCTACTCCTTGAGAGAGACCGTGGCCCCTCTTTGGAGAAGATCCACATTGGATTCAAGACCTCCTCGCAGAGAAGACCATCAAGACCTCCTTTGGAGAAGAACCGGTTAACCTTTGTATCATCCCGTGTTGACTTTGGATCGTGTGGTCTCTATGTGTACTCGGATCTAGCATATTTGTGATCGTACTTGTTGGTTTGAGTGATTCTCTCGCATTCCCCTCGTGTTTCCCATTGTGTTCTTTGCGGGATCCGCTCCTTCCGTGAAAGATCGGACGTATAGGGTTCCACCCTACATCATCTTGGTATCATGAGCCATGTTGATCACGATTTCGGATCCTCCCCGTTGTGTTTTCTAGCCTTGTTTTTTTGATTTTGTCCCTAATTCGAAAATTCCCCACAAAAATAGCCCCCAATTTTTTTTTGATTTGTTGGTGTGATGAAGTTTTGTTGGATTTGATCTGCGGATTTCATGTGTTGCAGGTAGATCTAGCTTTCCCCCATCTTTTCCCCAATTTCCATCCACAAAATCCCCCGAATTTTGCCCCGATTTGCCTCTTCCACGCAGAGTTCATCAAGTTCGTCCACGGATCCAGAGCCCGGACATCCGGCCCGAACCCCCGAACACCCGGCCACCCCAGACATCCGGCCATCAAGCCCGAACATCCGGCCCCTGACAGCAACATCTCCATCCACCGCCCCGTTTTCTGTCCAATTTCGCCAAATTTTGTTCCAGTGCCCACATCCACTTCCGCATACCACCACCACTTCCGCATAGCACCACCATTTCTAACATACACCACCATCCCTTACCACTACCAACTCCGACAATTTGGTCACATTTTTCTTTGAGAATTTGAGTTGCGGTTCCGTGTCCTATTGTGTTTCGGCTATTTAGGTACGGTTCGACATCGACTTCACCACCGCTCATCTTCGCCACGGACGCGTCATGAACAACAACCACTTCACCATTTTGACACCATACTGTAAGCAAGAAACGGTAACCTCATCTTCGTATCGTGATACATCATTCTTGCCATTGCATTGATAACCACATAGCCCAATTTTGCGTATCTTACCCATCGAGACTATCCTTTAAATATTGCCGGCAACGTCACTTGTGCACATTAGTGATCATACTTACCATTGCACACATATCATATCATTGATCCATATCTTGGTATCATCTTTTGTGTCACGAAGTTGTCATCGCATACACAATTGCTATCTTGGTTCGTGAAACATTGCATGAGAAAAGAGCTCAAAAGAGAAAGAGACAAACAAGATTTTAAGCAAAAGGGAAAGATAAGCAAAGAGCTTTTAAGCAAGAACCATAGATCATACAAAATTAAGATTGTCATATTAGATCATCTTGGATCATATCATTGGGATACCATACATAAAGCATACTTGGGATAGAAGCCGTTGCATTTTTGCTTAGTAGGTTGTGCACAAGTCTTCATATCTGCCTTTTGTGCAATCGTGCTAGTGTCTCTCTAGTGTTGTGCAACAAGAGCATTTTCGTGGATTCCACATTTTGGCTCATCCTTGGTTGCACAACCCCATTTATCTCTTTGCGTGTGTGTTTCCGTGTACCATATTTTTCTATTGGTCTACTTGTTGCATCACAAATCTGTGAATCTTTTCCAACATTATTAAGCTCACTAACAATTGCATCAAATTTTATGCAACCATCCTAACCGAGCTCCACCATAAGCTTTTACTTGTGTAGGTGTCAGAAACCGACAAGAATAGGTACCAATTGTGCTATTTCCTTGTTCCACATTGAGTGAACATTGATCCATCTTCAACATCGGTCAAGGTACATTTGGTATAAGTTATTCTCTTTCTCCCACTCACATATATGTTTAGAATGATGGATAGGCCAAGTACTTCTACCAACCCACTCTTCATCGAGCAAGACGACGACATGTCCACCTACGTCACAAAGAGCCACCTCTTTGGTGCACAACGTGCTTTGCATCAAGAGCAACAAGCAATGAGCAAGCGCATCGACAACCTCGCCACTGACTTGCGACTCTCTGAGCAACGTACAAGAGACTATTTCTACAACAAGCTCGGCGACCACAAGCAAGAGAATGATGCAAGAATGGTTGAGATTCGTGCTTTGTTGCTCAACTGCTCTTCTTCCACTTCGTCCTCCTCAAGACGGAGCCGCTCAAGTCGACACTCCGACTACACCATCTCCGGCTCAAGTACACTGACATCGAATACTCTTCGACATGCCGTGCACCAAGATCGTCAAGCAAACCGCAATCCTCTACATGACAACAGCTCTCAAGAGCAACGACACCTTCAAAACCAAGCTACATTTGTGCAAGCACGAGAACGGCAACGCCAACGCCAACAGAAGAGGAAGAGCGAGCGCGTCTACACCAAGATGCACAAGATGCCGAGGCACAACGTCAAGAACAACAACTGCGAGAAGCTCAAGCACTTGAGGCACAACAAGCCCTCCGAGATTCAAGTCGAGCCGTAGCCACGCGCAACCAACAAGCTCGTGAGAAACAAGAAGCGTTTCATGAAGAAGTTCAAGAGAGGAACTATCAAGCTCGAGTGCATTGTCAAGTTCAACAACCTCCTCGCCAAGAACCTCAAGTTCACCAAGAACAAGGAGAAAATGGAAATCCTCCATGACAAGAACAAGTTGAGAGAGACGATCCTCCTTGTTAAGGACGTCATCACCCTCGACCCCAACACAATGAAGAGAAACGATACGGCAAGCTAAAGTTCACCATGCCCAAGTTTTCCGGAAGAAATGATCCCGAAGAGTACCTTTCATGGGCATTGAAGGTCGACAAAATCTTCCGCTTGCACAACTATGAGGAAGAGAAGAAGATTGCCATGGCATCCCTTGAGCTCCAAGACTACGTCCTCATTTGGTGGGAACAAATCATTGAGCATCGAGAGGCAAGAGGTGAACCACTCATCACTACTTGGGCGTAAATGAAGGATGTCATGAGAGCACGCTTCGTGCCAACCTACTACAACCGCGACCTCTTCAAGAAACTCCAACTCCTCAAGCAAGGAACCAAGAGCGTTGAAGAATACCACAAGGAAATGGAGATTGCAATGATACGAGCCAATGTCACAGCAGATGATGAGCAAACTATGTCATGTTTCTTGAATGGACTCAATCATCCTATCAAGAAGATCGCTGACTTCCAACCATACTCAAACCTCATCGAGCTAGTGCATCAAGCTACCAAAGCGAAACGTCAAGTGCAAGATGACTTCAAGTATGCCAAGTTCTCATCCAAGTCCTATGGCTTCTCCAACACCCAAGCTTCAACGACTCCAACACCTTCTACCTCAACCAAGCCTTCTACAAGCAACGCTAACAAGTCGAGTTACAAGAAAACCTCGACAACTCCAAGTCATCATGAAAGTGCAACTATCCCTGGGTGATTTTGGTAATTCCTAACAACATATAGTCCATTGAGCTAATGCTATTTCAAGATAAATATTTCAGGAAAGCTCAATGTTTGGCATGGCATGGATTAGAAAGTGAACCCCTCAAAATACTAAGAACACATGTTGGCTCAAGCTCAAGACTCTACATTTTACTTTTAGTGATCCAAGATCACATTGAGTCCATAGGAAAAGCCAATACTATTAAAAGGGGATGAGGTGTTGCTTAATGAGTTACTTGCTCAAAATGCTTAGTGATATGCTCCAAAACCCTCAACTACTTTCTCATATCCACATATGTCCCAAACCAAAATTCAAACTCGGCCCCACTGAAATTTCCTACCCGGTGCCACCGAGTTCACTTGACATAGCCACTGCCACAAACCCTAGTCATTTCAGTCTCACTGATAGGGATCTCGGTCTCACCGAGATGGGATTGCAACCTCTCTGTTTCCCTTCATAACGTCTCGGTCCAACCAAGATGAGTGATCGGTCCCACCGTGATTGCAATGCAAACTCTTTGGTTCCCCTTCGTAACGTTTCGGTCTAACCAAGATGAGCGAATCGGTCCCACCGAGTTTGCTTGACCAACTCTCTATTAGCCTATTACCAAAATCGATCCCACCGAGTTTGCTTGACCAACTCTCTATTTGCCTATTACCAAAATCGGTCCCACCGAGTTTGTGTAATCGGTCTCACTGAGATTACGTTATGCCATAACCCTAATGGTATCGGTCCCACCGAATTGACATGTCGGTCCCACCGAAAATCCTAACGTTCACATTTTGAACTAAATCAGTCTGACCGAGTTTCATGATTCGGTCCCACCGAGTTCGGTGATTTGTGTGTAACGGTTAGATTTTGTGTGGAGGATATATATACCCCTACACCCACTCTTCATTTGTGGAGAGAGCCATCAGAACATGCCTACACTTCCAACATACATTTTCTGAGAGAGAACCACTTACACTTGTGTTGAGGTCAAGATATTCCATTCCAACCACATAAATCTTGATCTCTAGCCTTCCCCAAGTTGCCTTCCACTCAAACCCTCTTTCCACCAAATCCAATCCTATGAGAGAGAGCTGAGTGTTGGGGAGACTATCATTTGAATCACAAGAGCAAGGAGTTCATCATCAACACACCATTTATTACCTTTTGGAGAGTGGTGTCTCCTAGATTGGCTAGGTGTCACTTGGGAGCCTCCTTCAAGATTGTGGAGTTGAACCAAGGAGTTTGTACGGGCAAGGAGATCGCCTACTTCATGAAGATCTACCCTAGTGAGGCAAGTCCTTTGTGGGCAATGGCCATGGTGGGATAGACAAGGTTGCTTATTCGTGGACCCTTAGTGGGTGGAGCCCTCCATGGACTCGCACAACCGTTACCCTTCGTGGGTTGAAGTCTCCATCAACGTGGATGTACAATAGCACCACCTATCGGAACCACGCCAAAAATCTCCGTGTCTACATTACGTTTGCTCCCTCAAACTCCTCCCTTTACCTTCATATGCAATTGTTTTACATTCCGATGCTATACTCTTAGAATTGCATGTGTAGGTTAATTACTTGACTTGTGCTAAGTTGTTAAAATCTTCCAAGACTTAATATTGGGAAAAGGCTAGATTTTTATTTGGTCAAGTAGTCTAATCACCCCCCCCCCCTCTAGACATACTTTCGATCCTACAAGTGGTATCAGAGCTTTGGTCTCCATTTGCTTTGATTTCCATAGCTTTTGGTGATCATGGCCTTGGTTTTACAACCTAGGAGAGTATGGCGTCTAGCGAGGGAAATTACCACCGTAGAGATCCTTACTTTGATGGTACTAATTTTGCTAGTTGGAAGCATAAGATGAAAATGCATATTCTTGGACATAACCCCGTCGTTTGGGCTATTGTGTGTATTGGCTTGCAAGGTGAATTCCTTGATGGGAGAGAACCGAACCGTGAAGCTACCGCGAAAGAGTTGAAGATGCTGCAATACAATGCTCAATATTGTGATATTCTCTTCAACAGATTGTGCCCCAAAGAATTCAACAAAATCAGCCGTCTTGAGAATGCAAAGGAAATTTGGGATACCTTGATTGATATGCACGAAGGTACCGACTCCGTCAAGGAATCCAAATTGGATGTGCTTCAAAGTCAACTTGACAAGTTCAAAATGAAGGATGGTGAAGGTGTCGCTGAAATGTACTCTAGGCTTGCTCTCATCACAAATGAGATTGTCGGCTTAGGAAGTGAAGAGATGACCGACAGATTCATCATCAAGAAGATCCTAAGAGCCTTGGATGGAAAATATGATATTGTGTGCACATTGATCCAAATGATTCCCAATTACAAAGATCTCAAGCCAACGGAAGTCATTAGAAGAATTGTTGCTCATGAGATGTCACTTAAGGATAAGGAAGAGCACCACAACAAGTCAAGTGGTGCTTACAAAGCCTCATGCGGTGCTCCCACATCATCAAGTGAGAAACAAACCTTCAATGAAGAATTGAGCCTAATGGTGAAGAACTTCAACAAGTTCTACAAGAGTAGAAGCAGGGAAAGAAGTTCCAAGTCAAGGTCCTACAATGACAAAAGATCTTCAAGTCGTGAACGTAATTGCTACAATTGCGGAAGACCCGGACACTACTCCAATGAGTGTACGGCTGCCTACAAAAGAAGAGAAGATTCTCCCAAAAGAAGAAGTAGAAGAGAAGAATCACCACCTAGAGAGAGAAGGAGTAGAGATGATCGTTATGAGCGAAGACCCTCTCGGAGAAGCAAGGATTCAGAAAGGAAGGACAAGTCATCAAAGAGCTACACAATACGAAGACATCAAGCTCATGTTGGTGAATGGGTATCCGGCTCCGACTCCGACAATCACTACGAAAGAAGTTACCACTCCGAATCCGAATACACTCAAGGTGAAGGTGTTGCCGGTCTAGCACTTGTGTCAACCGACTCCAACGACATATTTGACTCACCAAATGAAGGAGTTGGAAGATGCTTCATGGCTAAAGGCCCAAAGGTATCACACCCCGAGTATGTTGATTTCAATAGTGATGAAGATGATTTGCTAGGTGATGATGATTTACTTGTTGACAACTCTAGTTATGAAAACTATGATGAACTTGCTATTAATCATGCTAATCAAGATAAAACGAATGACAATGATAAGGAGATTGAGCGTCTAACTAAAGAACTAAACACTCTTAAGTTAGCTCATGAAACTACATTGGAAGATCATTGAGAACTTTTAAAGACTCATGAGAAGCTACGCTTTGAAAAGCTCAACCTTGAGCAAGAGCATGAGTTCTTAAAGGCAATCAATGATGATCTTCGCAAGAAAAGTTCTTCTTACATTGCCAAGCATTTACTCTTGTCTACTTACATGCCACAAGTTAAATCTAGCAACAAGAACAAGAAAGATTCTTCTTCTAGTAGTAACAATAATCATGCTAAAACCAATGTTGTTGCTTCTAGTAGTTCTCTTGATTCCACTAATGATTCTCTTAGCCAAGTTACACTTGAGCAAGAAAATAGCTTATTGAAGGGAATTATAGAGAAAGGTGTTTACAAGAGTCTTGCCGGAAGTAAGCAATTTGAGGAAATTGTACGCAAGCAAGGAAGACACCGGAAGAATCAAGGTGTTGGTTTTGAACGAAAGTTCAATGCCAATGGAATTGAGTGGGAAGAAGATCAATACCCCAAGACGAAGTTTGTTCCCCAACAAGAGAAGTATGATCCTACTTCTTTCCAAGGAACACAAGCTCAAGATGATCTTCCACCACAAGACCACAAGCTAAAGGGCAAGGACAAGCTTCAAGAGGAGATTGATGCATTTGAAGAAGCCCCTAAGGCATTGGTCAAGTGGGTTCCCAAGACTACATCAAGTTCTACTTCATCAAGTACGACTACAACTCCAAGGATTCCCATCAAGATGGTGTGGATCCCGAAGAAGAAGAACTAGAGAATTCTTGAGGGTGACTCCGCCAACATACTTCACTCATATCATTTTGGCAAGGACAAGTGCAAACAACTTCCATATCTTGCACTAGTTCAAGGAGTCACAAACCCTCTTGTAGGTAAGACAAGGGACAAGGTAACCTGATGCATTCATGGACATCATCTCATGTGAATATCACTCTATGTCTATGGACATCCTTGTTTGTTCCTTGTGGGACTAACCCATGTAGGTATTGAAAGTGAAACTCACTGCAAAGGATTGCTCTGAATGATCTACATCAACTTTGAGCACCTACATCTTCAACACCTACATGAAGCCATCATCAACAAAACCCAAGGTTAGTTCATCCCTCCTAGGGGATATCACACCTAGGGGGATCTTTACTCTAATCAATTGAGCTAAAGCAACTCTAACAATGTGAACACAACAGTGCATTATGTAAAAGTGGTAACCTGATACGTCTCCAACGTATCTATAATTTTTGATTGCTCCATGCTATATTATCTACTGTTTTAGGCAATATTGGGCTTTATTATCCACTTTTATATTATTTTTGGGACTAACCTATTAACCGGAGGCCCAGCCCAGATTTGATGTTTTATACCTTTTTCAGTGTTTTGAAGAAAAGGAATATTAGACGGAGTCGAAGCGGAACGAAATCAACTAGAGAAGTTATTTTTGGAAGGAAACCCACCTGATGGACTTGGACCCCACGTCAGAAGATACGGGAGGTGCTCACGACGGTGGGGGCGCGCCCACCCCCCTAGGGCGCGCCCACCCCCCTAGGGCGCGCCCCCTGCCTCGTGGGGCCCCCGTAGCTCCACCAACGTACCTCATGCACCGATATATACCTATGTGACCTAAAACTTCCAGAACGCAACATAGATCAGGAGTTCCGCCGCCAGAAGCCTCCGTAGCCACCAAAAGTCAATCGGGACCCTGTTCCGGCACCCTGCCGGAGGGGGCAATCCTTCCCCGGTGGCCATCTTCATCATCTCGGTGCTCTCCATGACGAGGAGGGATTAGTTCTCCCTCAGGGCTGAGGGTATGTACCAGTAGCTATGTGTTTGATCTCTCTCTCTCTCTCGTGTTCTTCAGGTGATACGATCTTGATGTATCGCGAGCTTTGCTATTATATTTGGATCCTATGAAGTTTCTTCCCCCCTCTACTCTCTTGTAATGAATTGAGTTTCCCCTTTGAAGTTATCTTATCGGATTGAGTCTTTAAAGACTTGAGAACACTTGATGTATGTCTTGTCGTGAATATCTGTGGTGACAATGGGATATCACGTGCCACTTGATGTATGTTTTGGTGACCAACTTGCGGGTTTCGTGACATTGGGAACCTATGCATAGGGGTTGGCACACGTTTTCGTCGTGATTCTCCGGTAGAAACTTTGGGGCACTCTTTGAGGTCCTTTGTGTTGGTTGAATAAATGAATCTGAGATTGTGTGATGCATATCGTATAATCATACCCACGGATACTTGAGGTGACATTGGAGTATCTAGGTGACATTAGGGTTTTGGTTGATTTGTGTCTTAAGGTGTTATTCTAGTACGAACTCTACGGCTGTTTGTGACACTTATAGGAATAGCCCAACGGATTGATTGGAAAGAATAACTTTGAGGTGGTTTCGTACCCTACCATAATCTCTTCGTTCGTTCTCCGCTATTAGTGACTTTGGAGTGACTCTTTGTTGCATGTTGAGGGATAGTTATGTGATCCAATTATGTTAGTATTGTTGAGGGAACTTACACTAGCGAAAGTATGAACCCTAGGCCTTGTTTCCACACATTGCAATACCGTTTACGCTCACTTTTATCACTTGTTACCTTGCTGTTTTTATAATTTCAGATTACAAATACCTTTATCTACTATCCATATACCACTTGTATCACCATCTCTTCGCCGAACTAGTGCACATATACAATTTACCATTGTATTGGGTGTGTTGGGGACACAAGAGACTCTTTGTTATTTGGTTGCAGGGTTGCTTGAGAGAGACCATCTTCATCCTATGCCTCCTACGGATTGATAAACCTTAGGTCATCCACTTGAGGGAAATTTGCTATTGTCCTACAAACCTCTGCACTTGGAGGCCCAACAACGTCTACAAGAAGAAGGTTGTGTAGTAGACATCAAGCTCTTTTCTGGCGCCGTTGCCGGGGAGGTGAGTGCTTGAAGGTATATCTTTAGATCTTGCAATCGAGTCTTTTAGTTTCTTGTTTTATCACTAGTTTAGTTTATAAAAGAAAACTACAAAAAATGGAATTGAGTTTGTCTCATACGCTTCACCTTTTTAATATCTTTTGTGAGTATGATGGAAAGGATAATTGTGCTCAAGTGCTAGAATAAGAAATCTATAAAACGTTTGGCACTAAATATTTGAATAATGAGCATTATTGCAATGTTGTTAGTATGAATTCCTTGAATATCCATGATGCTAATGATATGCATACATCAAGTTGGTCACCTTAGCATACATCAAGTGGCACGTGGTATCCCATTGTCACCACAGATATCCACGGCAAGACATACATCAAGTGTTCTCAAGTCTTTAAAGACTCAGTCCGATAAGATTACTTCAAAGGGGAAACTCGATTCATTACAAGAGAGAAGAGGGGGGAAGAAACATCATAGGATCCAAATATAATAGCAAAGCTCGCGATACATCAAGATCGTATCATCTCAAGAACACGAGAGAGAGAGAGAGATCAAACACATAGCTACTGGTACATACCCTCAGCCCCGAGGGAGGGAGAACTACTCCCTCCTCGTCATGGAGAGCACTGGGATGATGAAGATGGCCACCAGAGAAGGATTGCCCACTCCGGCAGGGTGCCGGAACGGGTCTAGATTGGTTTTCGGTGGCTACGGAGGCTTCTGGCGGCGGAAGTCCCGATCTATCTTGTGTTCTGGAAGTTTTAGGGTATATGGAGTTATATAGGCAGAAGAAGCACGTCAGGGGAGCCACGGGGGCCCCACGAGGCAGGGGGCGCGCCCTAGGGGGGTGGGCGCGCCCCCCACCCTCGTGGGCAGCTCCCGTATCTTCTGACGTGGGGTCCAAGTCCATCAGGTGTGTTTCCTTCCAAAAGTAACTTCTCTAGTTGATTTCGTTCCGTTTCGACTCCGTCTGATATCCTTTTCTTCAAAACACTGAAATAGGCATAAAACAACAAATCTGGGCTGGGCCTCCGGTTAATAGGTTAGTCCCAAAAATAATATAAAAGTGGATAATAAAGCCCAATATTGCCTAAAACAGTAGATAATATAGCATGGAGCAATCAAAAATTATAGATACGTTGGAGACGTATCAAGCATCCCCAAGCTTAATTCCTGCTTGTCCTGAGAATTTTTGATGTGTAGTGCTACTTGGCATAATTTCAATGTAATTCTTCTTAATTGTGGTGTGAATATTCAGATCTGAAAGATTCAAGACAAAAGTTCATATTGCCATAGAAATAATAATACTTCAAGCATACTAACTAAGCAATCATGTCTTCTCAAAATAACATGGCCAAAGAAAGTTATCCCTACAAAATCATATAGTCTGGCTATGCTCCATCTTCACCACACAACATATTTAAATCATGCACAACCCCGATGACAAGCCAAGCAATTGTTTCGTACTTTTGATGTTCTCAAACTTTTTCAATCTTCACGCAATACATGAGCGTGAGCCATGGACATAGCACTATAGGTGGAATAGAATGGTGGTTGTGGATAAGACAAAAAGGGAGAAGATAGTCTCACATCGACTAGGCGTATCAACGGGCTATGGAGATGCCCATCAATAGATATCAATGTGAGTGAGTAGGGATTGCCATGCAACGGATGCACTAGAGCTATAAGTATATGAAAGCTCAACAAAAGAAACTAGTGGGTGTGCATCCAACTCGCTTGCTCATGAAGACCTAGGGCATTTTGAGGAAGCCCATCATTGGAATATACAAGCCAAGTTCTATAATGAAAGATTCCCACTAGTATATGAAAGTGACAACATAGGAGACTCTCTATCATGAAGATCATGGTGCTACTTTGAAGCACAAGTGTGGTAAAAGGATAGTAGCATTGTCCCTTTTATATATTTTTTTATTTGGCATTTCTTTTTTTATTTGGCCTTTCCTTTTTTTATTTGGCCTTTCTTTTTTTTTGGGGGGGGGACAATGCTCTATTGAATGATGATCATCACACTTCTATTTATTTACAACTCGATGATACAACTCGATACTAGAACAAAGATGACTCTATATGAATGCCTCCGGCGGTGTACCGGGATATGCAATGAATCAAGAGTGACAAGTATAAAAGAATTATGAATGGTGGCTTTGCCACAAATACACTGTCAACTACATGATCATGCTAAGCAATATGACAATGACGGAGTGTGTCATAATAACCGGAACGGTGGAAAGTTGCATGGCAATATATCTTGGAATGGCTATGGAAATGCCATAATAGGTAGGTATGGTGGCTGTTTTGAGGAAGGTATATGGTGGGTTTATGGTACCGACGAAAGTTGCGCGGTACTAGAGAGGCTAGCAATGGTGGAAGGGTGAGAGTGCGTATAATCCATGGACTCAACATTAGTCATAAAGAACTCATATACTTATTGCAGAAATCTACAAGTTATCAAAGCAAAGTATTACGCGCATGCTCCTAGGGGGATAGATTGGTAGGAAAAGACCATCGCTCGTCCCCGACCGCCACTCATAAGGAAGGCAATCAAAAAATAAATCATGCTCCGACTTCATCACATAACGGTTCACCATACGTGCATGCTACGGGAATCACAAACTTCAACACAAGTATTTCTCAAATTCACAACTACCCAACTAGCATGACTCTAATATCACCATCTCCATATCTCAAAACAATCATCAAGTATCAAACTTCTCATAGTATTCAACACACTCATAAGAGATTTTTTTATTATTAATCTTGCATACCAAGCATATTGGGATTTTAAGCAAATTACCATGCTATTTAAGACTCTCAAAATAATATAAGTGAAGCATCAGAGTTCATCTATTTCTTCAAAATAAAACTACGACCGTGCTCTAAAAGGATATAAGTGAAGCACTAGAGCAAATTACAAACTACTCTGAAAGATTTAAGTGAAGATCAATGAGTAGTCGAATAATTATGCAACTATGTGAAGACTCTCTAACATTTAATAATTTCAGATCTTGGTAATTTATTCAAACAGCAAGCAAAGCAAAATAAAATGACATCTAAGAATAGCAAACATCATGTGAAGAAGCAAAAACTTAGGATCAATCGATACTAACCGATAGTTGTTGAAGAAGAAAGGTGGGATGCCAACCGGGGCATCCCCAAGCTTAGATGCTTGAGACTACTTGAAATATTATCTTGGGGGGCCTTGGGCATCCCCAAGCTTGAGCTTTTGTGTCTCCTTAATTCCTCTCATATCACGGTCTCCCTAAATCTCAAAAGCTTCATCCAGACAAAACTCAACAAGGACTCGTGAGATAAGTTAGTATAAACCATTGCCAAAACCTTATCATACTCTACTGTAGCAAATCACTAAAATTATTATTCAACATTGCATACTAAATTTCTCTGCATATTTAATAGTCCTATCCTCAAATAGAATCATTAAAGAAGCAAACATATGCAAACAATGCAAACATAACAGCAATCTGCCTAAACAGGATAGTCTGTAAAGAATGCAGCAACATCCATACTTCCCTAGATCCAAAAATTATGAAATAAAATTCCCACTGTAATAAATTTATCAGATCTTAATATTCAAAAGATTTCAACATTTTATCACATTCTGACTTTTCTAGGGAATTATTGCAACAGCGGTAAACTTTCTGTTTTCAAACAGCAACATGTGGACTTCTAAAATAGGCATAGTAAAGGCTATCAATGCCACTTCTATTGAAATAAAAGATGCAAAACATTATTCTAAATAACAGCAAGCAAATCCTAACAAAATAAATTGACGCTCCAAGCAAAACACATATCATGTGGCGAATAAAAATATAGGTCCAAGTAAAGTTACCGATGAACGAAGACGAAAGAGGGGATGCCTTCCGGGGCATCCCCAAGCTTAGGCTCTTGGCTATCCTTGAATATTACCTTGGGGTGACTTGGGAATACCCAAGCTTAGGATCTTTCCACTCCTTATTCCATACTCCATCGAATCCTTACCCAAAACTTGAAAACTTCACAACACAAAACTTAACAGAAAACTCGTAAGCTCTGTTAGTATAAGAAAATAAATCACCACTTCAAGGTACTGTAATGAACTCATTATTTATTTATATTGGTGTTAAACATACTGTATTCCAACTTCTCTATGGTTTATAAACTATTTTACTAGCCATAGATTCATCAAAATAAGTAAACAACACATGAAAAACAGAATCTGTCAAAAACAGAACAGTCTGTAGTAATCTGGATCAAACGTATACTTCTGGAACTAATAAAATTTCTAAAATAAATTGCTGGACCTGAGGAATTTATCTATTAATCATCTTCAAAAATAATTAACTAAATATCACTCTCCAAATAAAAATGGCAGCTGTTCTCGTGAGCGCTAAAGTTTCTGTTTTTTTTACAGCATGATCAACAAGACTTTCCCCTAGTCTTCCCAAAGGTTCTACTTGGCACAAACACTAATTAAAACAATGAAACCACATCTAAACAGAGGCTAGATGAATTAATTATTACTAAACAGAAACAAAAGGCAAGGAATAAAAATAAAATTGGGTTGCCTCCCAACAAGCGCTATCGTTTAACGCCCCTAGCTAGGCATGATGATTTCAATGATGCTCACATAAAGGATAAGAATTGAAACATAAAGAGAGCATCATGAAGAATATTGCTAGAACATTTAAGTCTAACCCACTTCCTATGCATAGGGATTTTGTGAGCAAACAACTTGTGGGAACAATAATCAACTAGCATAGGAGGGCAAAACAAGCATAAATTCAAAACTTTAAGCACATAGAGAGGAAACTTGATATTATTGCAATTCCTACAAGCATATGTTCCTCCCTCATAATAATTTTCAGTAGCATCATGAATGGATTCAACAATATAACCAGCACCTAAAGCATTCTTTTCATGATCTACAAGCATAGAAAATCTACTACTCTCCACATAAGCAAAATTCTTCTCATGAATAGTAGTGGGAGCAAACTCAACAAAATAACTATCATGTGATTGAAAATTAAGACCAAGATGACAAGTTTCATGGTTATCATCATTCTTTAAAGCATACGTGTCATCACAGTAATCATCATATATAGGAGGCATGCTTTCATCATAATAAATTTGCTCATCAAAACTTGGGGGACAAAAAATATCATCCTCATCAAACATAGCTTCCCCAAGCTTGTGGCTTTGCATATCATTAGCATCATGGATATTCAAGGAATTCATACTAACAACATTGCAATCATGCTCACCATTCAAATATTTTGTGCCAAACATTTTATAGATTTCTTCTTCTAGCACTTGAGCACAATTATCCTTTCCATCATACTCACGAAAGATATTAAAAAGGTGAAGCGTATGAGACAAACTCAATTCCATTTTTTGTAGTTTTCTTTTATAAACTAAACTAGTGATAAAACAAGAAACTAAAAGACTCGATTGCAAGATCCAAAGATATACCTTCAAGCGCTAACCTCCCCGGAAACGGCGCCAGAAAAGAGCTTGATGTCTACTACACAACCTTCTTATTGTAGACGTTGTTGGGCCTCCAAGTGCAGAGGTTTGTAGGACAGTAGCAAATTTCCCTCAAGTGGATGACCTAAGGTTTATCAATCCGTAGGAGGCATAGGATGAACATGGTCTCTCTCAAGCAACCCTGCAACCAAATAACAAAGAGTCTCTTGTGTCCCCAACACACCCAATACAATGGTAAATTGTATAGGTGCACTAGTTCGGCGAAGAGATGGTGATACAAGTGCAATATGGATAGTAGATAATAGTTTTTGTAATCTGAAATAATAAAAACAGCAAGGTAACTAATGATAAAAGTGAGCGTAAACGGTATTGCAATGTGTGGAAACAAGGCCTAGGGTTCATACTTTCGCTAGTGTAAGTTCCCTCAACAATACTAACATAATTGGATCACATAACTATCCCTCAACATGCAACAAAGAGTCACTCCAAAGTCACTAATAGCGGAGAACGAACGAAGAGATTATGGTAGAGTACGAAACCACCTCAAAGTTATTCTTTCCAATCAATCCGTTGGGCTATTCCTATAAGTGTCACAAACATCCCTAGAGTTCGTACTAGAATAACACCTTAAGACATAAATCAACCAAAACCCTAATGTCACCTAGATACTCCAATGTCACCTCAAGTATCCGTGGGTATGATTATATGATATGCATCACACAATCTCAATTCATCTATTCAACCAACACAAAGGACCTCAAAGAGTGCCCCAAAGTTCTACCGGAGAATCACGACGAAAACGTGTGCCAACCCCTATGCATAGGTTCCCAATGTCACGAAACCTGCAAGTTGGTCACCTTAACATACATCAAGTGGCACGTGGTATCCCATTGTCACCACAGATATCCATGGCAAGACATACATCAAGTGTTCTCAAGTCTTTAAAGACTCAATCCGATAAGATTACTTCAAAGGGGAAACTCGATTCATTACAAGAGAGAAGAGGGGGGAAGAAACATCATAGGATCCAAATATAATAGCAAAGCTCGCGATACATCAAGATCGTATCATCTCAAGAACACGAGAGAGAGAGAGAGAGATCAAACACATAGCTACTGGTACATACCCTCAGCCCGAGGGAGAACTACTCCCTCCTCGTCATGGAGAGCACCGGGATGATGAAGATGGCCACCGGAGAAGGATTGCCCCCTCCGGCAGGGTGCCGGAACGGGTCTAGATTGGTTTTCGGTGGCTACGGAGGCTTCTGGCGGCGGAACTCCCGATCTATCTTGCGTTCTGGAAGTTTTAGGGTATATGGAGTTATATAGGCAGAAGAAGCACGTCAGGGGAGCCACGGGGGCCCCACGAGGCAGGGGGCGCGCCCTTGGGGGGTGGGCGCGCCCCCCACCCTCGTGGGAGCTCCCATATCTTCTGACGTGGGGTCCAAGTCCATCAGGTGTGTTTCCTTCCAAAAATAACTTCTCCAGTTGATTTCGTTCCATTTCGACTCCGTCTGATATTCCTTTTCTTCAAAACACTGAAATAGGCATAAAACAACAAATCTGGGCTGGGCCTCCGGTTAATAGGTTAGTCCCAAAAATAATATAAAAGTGGATAATAAAGCCCAATATTGCCTAAAATAGTAGATAATATAGCATGGAGCAATCAAAAATTATAGATACGTTGGAGACGTATCAGTTATCATTATTGAGAGAACTTGCACTAGTGAAAGTATGAACCCTAGGCCTTATTTCCTATCATTGCAATACCGTTTATGCTCACTTTTATCACTTGTTACCTTGCTGTTTTTATTATTTCAGATTACAAATACTTTTATCTAATATCCATATACCACTTGTATCACCATCTGTTCGCCGAACTAGTGCACCTATACAATTTACCATTGTATTGGGTGTGTTGGGGACACAAGAGACTCTTTGTTATTTGGTTGCAGGGTTGCTTGAGAGAGACCATCTTCATCCTACGCCTCCTACGGATTGATAAACCTTAGGTCATCCACTTGAGGGAAATTTGCTACTGTCCTACAAACCTCAGCACTTGGAGGCCCAACAACGTCTACTAAGAAGGTTGTGTAGTAGACATCATAACCCCACTTGTGCTTAAATGATGAGTATGACCTACGATCAAATGTTCTCATTTGACTCCTCAGTCAATATACTCATATATAGATGACCTATTCATCGCCAAATTGCTTGATAGATGCTAGAGTGATTGTGCATGCTTTGCCACATATTTCATTTGCCATCTTATTGTGTGAGCATGTTGGTTGCATATTTTACTCATTCGAGGACATCCATTTGTTGCCTTGATTGTTTGGATTTTTCTCTTTTGCCAAATGGATGGACAAGAATGCCTAAGGACTTCCTCTAGCTATCTATGCTTTTCTCGTCTCAAACTCTATTCATGCTACATCACAAAGTTTGATCAAGTCAGATTCGAACCACTCTGTGTGAGGAGCACTCGGAGTCCCCGATTCGTCATAGACTTAAACTTCCAAAACCTCTCTGTGCATTTAGGTATGACGGATTCATCTATTTTGGTCACACCGAGATCACTAAGTTGATCTAGGTTTTCAATCTCGGTGCAACCGATTTGAACTTTTCGGTCACACCGAGTTGCAGTAACCGCGTGCGATTCTGCATCTCGGTGCCACCGAGTTGTTGCACTCGGTCACACCGATAGGGTCGGGATATATATACCCACGTGTGAGATTTTGGAAATTTCTTCAAACTCATCAGCCCGCGTGTGTGTCCTGCTCTGCCTCCTCGGGTCTCCGGATCGTCTCCTCACCGCCAGTGACCTCCCGCCGCTGGTTTCCATCGCCGTCAACGGAAATGTTCTCCACCGTTGTCGCTGTAGCGAACTCCCGCCGAACTAGGGTATGGGTTCGACCCTTGTGCTATTCTTTTACCTTTGATTCATAGCACATTGTTTTGCCATGATCTTTACCACGTATGCAAACACTCTATCCACTGAAAACATCCTTTAGGTTAGATTTGATTTTAAAATTTAGGGTTAGGTCTCCGCCGAACTCATCTCGGACCGACCGAGTTGTAGAAATCGGTCTCACCGATTTGGCTTAGGCCATAGCACTTGCAATTTTTGGTCTGACCGAAAACTGCAAATCGGTGTGACTGAGTTCGATTCTCTGTGGAACTCTAGCAGTCTCGGTGCCACCGAACTGTGACTCGGTCTGACCAAGTTCACTAGTTTAGGTTCCAAAAGCTGCTTCGGTATCACCGAGTTTACAAATCGGTAGCTCCGAAATGCTTTCTGTGGAGAACTAAAACTAAGTTTTTAAGTCATCTGTTTTGCAAAACCTCTTCACTTTGTGATGCTCATCCACTCTATCTCATCTACATCTTTTCATAGGGTCTAATGTCAGTGAGTTTGCAGAGATATCTGATCAGAGTGACAGTCAAAACAGGTCTGAGGAACATGTGCAGCTGAGTGAGGGTTCAGATCCCTCGAGCACTTCTGATGATTGCAGCAGGAGCACTCCCAACAACTTGCCAAAGACAGCCACCAGATCTAGGAAGGAGATAACCTCAGAATCTGAGGATGAGGATTATGTTGCCACTGAGGAGGAAGTAAGCTCCAAGAAGAAGGTGCTGAAAAAGGAGTATGGCACAGCTGCTACAGTTAAGCCAGGAATGAATAAGAAGGCTCCAGCAAAGAGAATTCCTATGTCTAAGGCCATAGCCTCTACTCAAGAGATAATGGAGTTCACTCTTGAACCCAAAGAAGGGGAGAATGCAAGAAAAGGAAGGGGAGGGTCAAGAAGACCATTTCCAGAGTCATTGGCAAGCCCTCCATGATGAGAGATCCCTCTGAAGAAGAGGAAGAGGATGCTGCACTGGCACCCAAAGCTCAGAAGCTTATGGGAGATGCTATAAAGTCAGGGGCTACTCCATCAAAGCCCAAGATAGCTCCCAAAGCTCCAGCTCAGAAGCCCAGTAAGCCCAAGAGGAACACCAGAAGTATACCTGCTGAAGAAAAGAACAAGGTCCCAGTGCCTCAGGCTGAATAAGAAGATGATGAGTCTCTTATTTTGAGAAAAATGAAGCCCAAGATTCCAGTCCACAATGATGCTCATCCAGTCACTGAGAACATGCACATCAGGAAAGATTCAGGACTGAGATTGTGGAGAGAGTCTGATCCTTATGCTGTGAGGAGGAGGACAGCAGTTGACTACCGGTTTCATACAAAGGAACAACAAGACTTTTATGAAACTATTTTGCTTGACAAGAAGCCCATTGTCTGTGACATGAGATGGGTTGATTGGGAATACATCCAGGAGAATGAAGATCACTTTCCAGGAGTTTATGATAGCTTTAAAGCATGTGAAGTAGATGAGTTTGTTGGACAAAAGCTCACAAAATGGAATGATGAACTGATCATGTAGTTTTACTCCACTGCTCACTTTTACCCAGATGGGAATATCATATGGATGTCAGAAGGTACTAGGTACCAATCCACAGTTGAAGAATGGGCAAAATTGATAAATACCCCAGAAGAACATGAAGATGACTTGGATGCGTATGCCAAGAAGAAGAAGGACCACAACACTATGGCTAACATGTACAAGGAGATCCCAGATAAAGCTTTGGAGACTCACAAGCTTGGATCTATACATTTCTTGTTGTCTGGTCTGCCTACTATCAACTGGATCCTAAGGCACACTCTGCTACCCAAGTCAGGAGATCGCAAGATGATCAGAGGGCACTCTATCAACCTGCTACAGCTTTTTGATGTCCCTCAGAAGTTCAAGGTTATGAGTCTGATTGTAGAGACAATCAAGAGGATTGCTGCTGACCAGAAGAGAAGCTGTGGGTATGCTCCACACATTCAGGAGCTCATCAACTCCAAGATGGGCACAGGAACGTATCTTTTTGATAAGGAGCATCTACCCCTGTATCCTAATTTTGAAGATAATACTGTTGTGATGAATGAGGAGGAACCATCATCAGTTCAAGCACAGGAGAAGAGAGCTAAAGCAAAGGCTGAGAAAGCTGCCAAGATGCCAAGTGTTGAAGAGGCATCTCAAGTTTTCCTGAAGAGCAAGCAAGATCAACTTGCATATCTGATCCAGTCTACACTGAGGATTGAGAAGGGCTTGGCCACCCTGACTCAAAACCAGGAGAGCCTGGAGAGGATCATAGAGACCAAATTTTATGATCTTGATCTAAAGGTAACTGAGATTCAAACAACAGTTGAGCAGCTTCAGGAGGAAGCAGAAGAGAAGAGAGGTAAGGCAACCACAGATGCATTTCAGCGAGTGCCAAGGAGTCAGAGATCTGCTGCCGTGCCAGTGATAGATTCCAGAGCTACAACATCAGCACCAGCAGCTACAGCTCCAGTGCCACCTCCAGCAGCCACTCCACCAGCTCCAACTACATCAACAGATGCCTTCGTCCTTGGAGTTCTCTCCACACCACCTCCCAAAGACCAAGCCTGAGAGACGCATAGCACTATGCATATTTGAACTTTTTGGTAACTTGTTGCCAAAGGGGGAGAAATATGTATAGATCATAGGCTTCGAGAGAGTGTTTTGCGTCTTTGCATTTGGTTGAACTTTTTATTATGTGAGATACTTTATGTCCTTGTGTGAGATACTTGTGTGAGCATGTGATTGATCATTTGCTACCTTAATGCTTGTTTAGATGATACTATCCTTTATATCCATATATGATCATTCACTTGCTTGGTGATGAGTGCATGCTTTTAATTTCTATCATTTTGAGTGCTCCACCAAGATGTATGTGACATGGAAGAGTAACCCATGATCCTAATCGATTGTGCATTTGCATTCAAAAGCAAATTTTAAATAATGCACAAATTTAGGGGGAGCTCTTGCTTATCACATACTTCTCAAAGTGACGATGTTTTTCAATCTTATTATCATCTGTCGAAGCTTTGATCTATATGTTGTCATCAATTACCAAAAAGGGGGAGATTAAAAGTGCAACTATCCCTGGGTGGTTTTGGTAATTCCTAACAACACATAGCCCATTGAGCTAATGCTATTTCAAGATAAATATTTCAGGAAAGCTCAATGTTTGGCATGGCATGGATTAGAAAGTGGAACCCTCAAAATACTAAGAACACATGTTGGCTCAAGCTCAAGACTCTACATTTTACATTTAGTGATCCAAGATCACATTGAGTCCATAGGAAAAGTCAATACTATTAAAAGGGGATGAGGTGTTGCTTAATGAGTTACTTGCTCAAAATGCTTAGTGATATGCTCCAAAACCCGCAACTACTTTCTCATATCCACATATGTCCCAAACAAAAAGTCAAACTCGGCCCCACCGAAATTTCCTGCCCGGCGTCACCGAGTTCACTTGACATAGCCACTGCCACAAACCCTAGTCATCTCGGTCTCACCGATAGGGATCTCGGTCTCATCAAGATGGGATTGCAACCTCTCTATTTCCCTTCATAATGTTTTGGTCCAACTGAGATGAGTGATCGATCCCACCGAGATTGCAATGCAAACTCTTTGTTTCCCCTTCGTAACGTTTCGGTCTAACCGAGATGAGCGAATCTGTCCCACCGAGTTTGCCTGACCAACTCTCTGTTTGCCTATTACCAAAATCGGTCCCATCGAGTTTGTGTAATCGGTCTCACCAAGATTACGCTACGCCCTAACCCTAATGGAATCGGTCACACCGAGTTGACATGTCAGTCCCACCGAAAATCCTAACGTTCACATTTTGAACTAAATCGGTCTGACCGAGTTTCATGATTCGGTCCCACCAAGTTCGGTGATTTGTGTGTAATGGTTAGATTTTGTGTGGAGGCTATATATACCCCTCCACCCACTCTTCATTTGTGGAGAGAGCCATCAGAACATGCCTACACTTCTAACATACATTTTTTGAGAGAGAACCACCTACACTTGTGTTGAGGTCAATATATTCCTTTCCAACCACATAAATCTTGATCTCTAGCCTTCCCCAAGTTGCTTTCCACTCAAACCCTCTTTCCACCAAATCCAATACTATGAGAGAGAGAGCTAAGGGTTAGGGAGACTATCATTTGAAGCACAAGATCAATGAGTTCATCATCAACACACCATTTATTACCTTTTGGAGAGTGGTGTATCCTAGATTGGCTTTGTGTCACTTGGGAGCCTCCGTCAAGATTGTGGAGTTGAACCAAGGAGTTTGTATGGGCAAGGAGATCGTCTACTTCGTGAAGATCTACCATAGTGAGGAAAGTCCTTCGTGGGCGATGGCCATGGTGGGATAGGCAAGTTTTCTTGTTCATGGACCCTCCGTGGACTCGCGCAACCGTTACCCTTCGTGGGTTGAAGTCTCCATCAACGTGGATGTACGATAGCACCCCCTATCGAGACCAAGCCAAAAATCTATGTGTCTACATTATGTTTGCTCCCTCAAACTCCTCCCTTTACCTTCATATGCAATTGTTTTACATTCCGCTCCTATACTCTTAGAATTGCATGTGTAGGTTAATTACTTGACTTGTGCTAAGTTGTTAAAATCTGCCAAGACTTAAAATTGGGAAAAGGCTAGATTTGTTGGGGTCAAGTAGTCTAATCACCCCCTCTAGACATACTTTCGATCCTACACATCATCCTACAACAAGAAACTTCAAGCAAAGAGCTTCATCATCATCTACCCCAACCGATGAGACCATCAAGACAAGTTCCTTCAAATGCTTCACATGCGGAGGCCGAGGCCACAAGTCCTTTGAGTGTGCCAAAAAGCGAACCATGATCCTCAACGACGATGGTACATATGACTCCATGAGTGAAGGAGAAATGGAAGCACTTGAGAAAGTAGCAATGCATCGGCAAGTGAACGAAGATGAAGAAGAACAAGACTTTTGTGACGAAGATTCAAGCCCCGCTCTCATTGTCTCCAAGGTCTTGACTCTTCAACATCGACAGGAGGAAGACCAAAGATGCCATATCTTTCATACCAAGGCCGGCATCAATGGAAGGTCCATCAAGGTCATCATCGATGGAGGGAGTTGCCATAACTTAGCAAGTGAAGAACTTTGCTCCAAGATCCAATTGACCAAGATGAAGCACCCACATCCATACAAATTTCAATGGCTTAGTGACTCCGGCACTATCCAAGTCGATCATAGGGTACAAGTATCCTTCAAAATTGGAGCTAAAGAAGACATTTTGGAGTGTGATGTCGTTCCAATGACCGTTTGCCACCTTCTTCTCGGGCAACCATGGCAATTTGATCGAGGTGTCATCCACAACGGCCGTACGAATCACTATGTCTTCAAGATGAAAGGAAAGGAGTACGTACTTTGCCCTATGTCCCTAAGCCAAGGGATCGCCGACAAGCAAACCACCCATCGTGGAGAGAATAGTGAGAGAGAGAGAGAGAACCACACAAAAGAGAGTGAGCGCCACAAGCCCAAATCGAGTGCCTCCACGATGAGCGACAAGAAGAACTTAGTCCTATTTGCCACCAAAAGTGAGATAAGAGAAGTGTGTGAGAACCCATCTAGTGTCATGCACTATGTCCTTTTGTGCAAGGACGAGGCACCAAAAGCTAACACCTCTCACAATCTACCTTTAGTGTTATCTTCTATATTGCAGGAATTCCAAGATGTTTTCCCCGACGAGCTACCTTCGGGTCTAACTCCTCTACGAGGCATCGAGCACCAAATCGACCTCATCCCCGGATCTCCCCTTCCTAACAAGGCCCCCTACCACGTCAACCCGGAGGAAACTAAGGAGATCCAACGGCAAGTACAACAAATCATCGACAACGGCCACGTACAAGAAAGTTTGAGCCCTTGTGCCATCCCGGTAATCCTTGTTCCCAAGAAAGATGGTACATATCACATGTGTTCCGATTGCCGTCCTATCAATGCTATTACCGTACGTTATCGTTACCCTATTCCACGCCTAGATGATATGCTTGATGAGCTTAGCGGAGCTACCATTTTCTCTAAGATTGATGTTAAGAGTGCCTACTATCAAATACGCATCCAAGAAGGTGATGAATGGAAAACCGCACTTAAGACCAAGTTTGGCTTATATGAATGGCTTGTTATGCCAATGGGTTTATCCGAAGCACCCGGTACCTTCATGCGCCTCATGCATTTTTTTGACCCTATATTGGTGTATTTGTTGTGGTCTACTTTGATGATATTCTTGTGTTTAGCAAATCTCTCAAAGATCATGTCACACACCTTAGGGCCGTGCTTCAAACTCTTAGAAAAGAGCACCTTTTTGCTAATATGGACAAATTCCTTTTTGGTGTTGACAAGCTTGTTTGCTTGGGGTTCGTTGTGTCTTCTAAGGGTGTTCATGTTGATGAATCTAAGATAAATGCTATTAAAACTTGGCCCCAACCAACTAACTTGCAACAAGTGTGTAGCTTCCTTGGCTTAGCAGGTTTCTACCGTAGACTTGTGAAGGACTTTAGCACCATTGCTTCACCTTTGCATGCTTTGAGTAAGAAGAATGCACCCTTTGTTTGGGGACCATCCCAAGATATCGCATTCAATGAGCTTAAGAATTTACTTACTCATGCTCCCGTGCTTGCATTACCCAACTTTGACAAACCCTTTGAGATTCATTGCGATGCTAGTGGTAATGGCATAGGAGGTGTGTTAACGCAAGAGAAGCTCCCCATAGCTTACTTTAGTGAGAAACTTTCCTGAGCGCAACTCAATTACCCCATCTATGACAAAGGGCTATATGCTTTAGTGCGAGTTTTGCATGAATGGGAACATTATGTTCGCCTTCATGAATTTATCATCCATACTGACAGCGGACTAAGGCATAGCCTAGTGGTGGGAAGGGGCTGATGCCTTCCCACCCACCCAGGTTCAAGGCATGGTACTTGCAATTTGGGTTTGTTGCACCAATTATACTATAGGGGGTTCCCTTACGGTCTTTCTGTCAAAAAAATATCATCCATACTGACCATGAAACACTTAAATACCTTAAGGATCAAACTAAGTTGAACAAGCGTCATGCTAAATGGAGTGAGTTCATTGAGTCTTTTCCTTGTGTCATCAAGTACATTAAAGGTAAGGAAAATGTTGTGGCGGATGCACTTTCTCGCATATGCATGCTTGTTACTAAACTTGAATTGGATGGCGTTGGCTTTGAGCACATAAAAGACTTGTATGCGCATGATCCTACCTTTTCTATTCCTTATGCCAAATGTTTGACGCATACATCTTGGGAACATTATTACATGAAAGATGATCACCTTATGAGAGCTAACAAACTTTGCATCCCCGAGTCTTATCTTTGTTTGCTACTTTTGCAAGAATCTCATGCGGACGACTAATGGGACAGTTTGGACGCGACAAGACATTCGCTACGCTCTCCAAGAACTATTATTGGCCCAAGATGTTTCACGACGTCAACTGCTTCACCAACCGATGCTCTACATGTCGCAAAGCTAAGTCTAAAGCTCAATCCCATGGTCTCTATATGCCTCTACCAATTCCGTACCAACCATGGGAAGATATTAGCATGGATTTTGTGCTTGGTTTGCCTAGAACTAGAAATGGAAAGGATTCCGTGTTTGTTGTTGTGGACCGATTCTCTAAGATGGCTCATTTCATACCTTGCAAGAAGATAGACGATGCTTCACATGTTGCCAATCTCTTTTGTAGGGAAATATTGCGCCTCCATGGAGTACCAAAGACGATAGTCTCAAACCGCGACGTCAAGTTCCTAAGCTACTTTTGGAAAACCTTATGCGCCAAGCTCAGAATCAAGCTACTCTTCTCCACGGCTTACCATCCACAAACCGACGGCCAAACGGAGGTGACCAACCACACACTCTCCGCTTTACTTCGCGTGCTAATCAAGAAGAACATCAAGGAGCGGGAGGAGTATCTACCTATCGCCGAGTGCGCCTACAACCGAGCAAGACATACGACTACCGGCAAGTCCCCCTTCGAGGTCGTCTACGGTTTCAACCCATTGTCCCCATTGGACATTCTCCCTCTACCACTACAAGAGCGCACAAATATGGACGTGAGTGCACGAGTTAACTATCTCAAGAAGATGCATGAAGATACAAGGCACACCATTGAGCGCCAAGTACAATGACTCGCGACCAAGCTCAACATCAACAAGCACCCCATGGTGTTCAACATTGGAGATATTGTGTGGCTACACCTTCGCAAGGACCGCTTCCCCCACGAACACAAGTCCAAACTTCGACCACGAGTGGATGGACCCTTCAAGGTGCTTGAACACTACAACAACAACGCCTACAAGATCGACATTCCACGCGACAAGTACTCCGTGAGCGACACCTTCAACGTCAAAGATCTCTCTCCCTACCATGGTGATGAAGATTTCAATCCAAGGTCAGATCTTTCCCAAGGGAGGGGAGATGATGCGGAGCATCCTACGGTCATCCCCATGGACCTACTGTCATCTCACGAAGTGCCAAGAGGACCTATGACACGAGCTAGAGCTAGAGCTCTCGAGACCAAGGTGACTTCTTTCCTTAGTGATATCACATATGATCCACTCGAGACATGGCTACTACCTAAGTCCGAGATGTTGTGCATGATTAGGTACCAAGAGGACCCTCCCAAAGATGCACGTGAAGACGGACAAGTCCCTAAGTTCATGGATGAAGAGAACCAATGGAAGGAGTCAAGAGCAGCTCCCAGGCCCCGGACATCCGGCCTTGACCCTGGACATCCAGCCCCTGGAGCATCATCCGCCCAGACGCCAAGCACCTACAGGCCCTGGACATCCGTCCCAGCCCGGACATCCGGCCCGAAGCCCGGAAATCCGGCACCCTCCAACCAGAGAGCGTCAAGGCCAGCTCCTCCAGCCCCGACATCCGGCCCCTCGCGAACGCCCAAACATCCGGCCCGACGCCCGGACATCCGGCCTCCCCTGACTATGTACAGTGTAAGGGCCATGGCCCATGTACCCCTTCGCCCACCTAGACTATATATACTCCTCCTCCCCATCTTTCTAGGGTTAGCATTGGTTTAGCTCATACTTGAGATAGAGCTTTGCTCATCCATATGGATCTACTCCTTAAGAGAGACCGTGACCCCTCTTCGGAGAAGATCCATGTTGGATTCAAGACCTCCTCGCGGAGAAGACCATCAAGACCTCCTTTGGAGAAGAACCGGTTACCCTTTGTATCGTCCCATGTTGACTTTGGATCGTGTGATCTCTATGTGTACTTAGATCTAGCATATGTGTGATCGTACTTGTTGGTTTGAGTGATTCTCTCGCGTTTCCCCTCGTGTTTCCCCTCGTGTTCTTCGTGTTCTTCGCGGGATCCGTTCCTTTCATGAAAGATCGGCCGTATAGGGTTCCACCCTACATCATTAATTATGGAATTTAACCTCCTCATAGCTTCCTTGTAGTAATGAGAGTTGACAAAGGAAAAACTAACTTGGCCTCCAATGATGTACTAATCCAAAATGTACTCTCCTTGGAGTAGTCTTCAACTAGCATTATGGAGTGCCAGTGAATTATTCCAAAAAACAGCCAGACTGTGTAAATTGTGTTGCAGCTTGTCTTAGTACAAGAACTCCGATCTAATGCTTCCTACGAGTAGTACCAGCAGCGCGTGCCTCGGGACTTGTTGATGTATACGTGGAACAATAGTGAAACTCGGCAGCTCATGTGAACCGCGCGCGTACGGCGGTTGGAGCAGTATTTTTGTTGAACTCAGCAACACGCGGCAGCTACAGTAGAAATTGATCTCTTATCCGTATTCGACGGCTCATGTAGCATCGGCGGCACACCAAACACCAAACCCTAATTTTTCTTCATACTGCAACCTTCAAAATTAATCACACTTTTGATCACCAAACGATGGATTTGCCGGATCAGCACAAGGTTTTTCCATGGCGGCTTATCATGCGCGATTGTCCATGTCGGCTCTTCTTCATCCGATCAATCATCAACTTCTCGATCCCTTAAGAATTCCCTCCAAGAACTCAACACCACATTGCGCTGGCCCCATGGTGGGCGCCAACTGTCGTGGATTTGTCACGACATATGCCCTCGTGAAAAGGACTTAGTCGTGGGGCCAACGCATCTATGTGGTAGCTTGAGAGGGGTTGAGTGGGACGAGAGACGCGAGGTTTTAGCCAGGTCCGGCCCCTCACGGTGGAGGTAAAAGCCTACATCCTGCTTCATTGATATTGATTATGATGATCACAATTACAAGGGTGCTCTATTTCGAGAGCTATAGACTTGTCTGTCTAACCCTAACTTGTCCAACTCGTGAAAACTTGTTCAACTTGGGGTGCCCCGCCCCTCCTTATATAAGTTGAAGGGATGGGTTACATAACTAGTCCTAGTAGGACTAGGACTATTCTATAACAAGCGGAATCCTAGTCTTGCTTCCTTTGCAAGGGGAAACTCCTTATTCCTTTCCTCTTAAGCAGACCCACCATCACATAAGTTGGCCTTCCCATGAGCCGCCTTATGGGCCATTGAGTCTTGTCATCCATCTGACCTGCCCGCCAGGTCACTAATGAGTCGCCAGGCTTGGCTGGGTCATCGGCGAGTGGAGAGATCCGGGCGGGTCACTTAGTGAGTCGCCAAGTTAGGGTGGGTCACCAGTGAATCGCCAAGTCCGGCCGGGTCGTACTTCCGGTCGGGTCATACCGCGGGGTATATCCCCGACAATACTCATGTCCATAACTTTCCAATGATATATCGCAAGCCCCATTTGGACAATGTCCGCGGAAGTTCAACCTAGCACTGGGGGAAGTTCAGGTCAAACAACTCAGGCAGTAAAATTGCAATAGAGGCATGTTTCATCATGACCCGAGAGCAAATCCATCAATGAGCGAGATTCCTATTTAAAATGGGCATTTAGTTGCTAAAAATCATTTGCAGATTACACTTACATCACAAAGAACACGACTGGCCAGAATAATTCGCGCGGGAGACACGATTGTGAAGATAGCCCGAAGGTCGGGTTCCTACAGAGGGAAGTTCAGGTTGTGATCAGAATAATATTCTGATCTCGTGGTCAGAATAGTGTTTACGTATATATATATATGTGTGTGTGTGTGTGTGTGTGTGTGTCTGTATAGAAGTACATATATAGATATAGATATGCATGTTACTAGTCTAAATTGTTCTCCACTATGAGTAGCCTAAGTTACTCCCCACTATGACTACTAGACTTAGTTTTTTTCGAGAGTACGCCAATGGCGTACCTTATCTTTGTAGAAGAAGAGCAACAAATTTACAAGAGAAGCCATGAGGAGGATGCAAACATCCCACCTCGGCCACACCTGATTACACCCCACGCACTATCACAAGCCTACTCTCTCACAAAGCGTGACAACCCGCCTACTCCTAGACCGCCTCTCTCCAATCTTGGATCTCCCGCAGGATAGCCTCCACCACCTGATGTGGTGATTTCTGTTGGGCTGTTCTATTGAATACATGTGCATTACGTTGTTTCCACAATGCCCAAGTCACCGCAATCACAAGAGTGTCGAAACCACACTTGAGCTCTTTTCGGAATCCCCTCCTGGCCTCCAACCACCAATCCAACAAATTGTCCTACATCATCGGCCTCGCCACGTTCAAGTTGAGCTCTTGAAGGCATTCATGCCACACTTCCCTAGCGTACATGCATTGGACCAAGATGTGCTCTGCGTTGTCTTCCTCCTGCAAGCATGTGAAGGAGTTTGATGGACGCTCCTGTAGCCCGTGCTTCGCTCTCCGGTGCGAGGTTCAGATGCGGTGCTGTATAGCCAGCCAGACAAATAGTTTGCACTTGAGAAGTGCCCAACTCTTCCAAATGCATGAGGCATACGCTACCTGCTAGATCCCCTGGCACAATCGGTAATACGTGGATCTAGCGGTGTACTTCCCGGACGGGTCCACCGGCCAAGAGAAACAATCGGCCCTGTTTGGATCCCGAGGCACAGTGTTGATAGCCAGGTTGAGGTGTACGAGCTGCATATGACCCACAAAGGTGAGGTATCCATCCATATCCTGCAACCATCTGTCATTTTCCAATGCATCTCTCACCGTGGGTCGGTTCCTAGTGCGAGTGTCCACCAATTTGTGCAACAAAGGTGCTATGTCCGCCACTGCAAATCCAAGTATCCATCTATCTCTCCAAAACAAAACCTTGCTGCCATCGCCCACCTCAATCTTGACAAGGCTATCAAAAACCTCTCTAGCGTCTTTGTCCTCCATCATAACTAGCCCCTGTCATGGCCTCGTAGGATCCGTCCTCTTTAACCATTCCAATCTCACCCGAAGAGCAAGGCCTTGGAGTTCCAGGTCCCTCACCCCCAAGCCACCCAAGTAAGTTGGTCTGCAAATCGCACTGCAGGCCACTAGGCGCTGTCCTCCATTCACTTTCTCTTTGCCCGCCTAGAAGAACGCGCGCATCCATTGGTTGATCTCCTCCAACACCCACGTCGGGGCCTCCGCAATCATGAAATGGTGAATGGGTTTGGCTGCGATCATAGACTTGGCAAGAACCAGCCGCCCAAACCTCTGAAGCAGTCCTCGTTGCCACGCCGGAGCAGCCTTCTTCGCTTGATCCACCATGGGCTTCCACTCCGCCCTGCTGAGCTGATGAATCGCTAGCTGTAGACCCAAGTATCTGCATGGGAAACTCCTCACATTGCATTGCAGGATAGTCTGCAAACACACTCTATCCGCCACCTCCCCTTGGATCATAACAGCCAATGATTTTTGGTAATTGATCTTCAGCCCCGAAGCCTCCCCAAACACCCATAGCACTTCCTTTACGAATCTCAGATCCACCTTTGTGGGCTTAACAAACAGCGCCACATCGTCTGCATAGGTAGACACACTTTGCTCCATCGAGACCCTAGTGAATTTACTCGTCACACCCATAGAAGCAGCTTTGGTCATTATCTTGGACAATACGTCCATCGCAATGACGAACAACAACGGTGAAAACTGGATCCCGTTGCCTTAGGCCTTGCACATGTTGGAAGCTTCTACCAGAACTCCCATTAACAATGACTTTCGTGGTGGCTTTCTTGAGAAGAATGGACACCCACATCTGCCATTTGGCTCTAAATCCCTTGTGCGACAACACCTTAAACAAAAATGGCCAGGCAAGCGAGTTAAACGCTCTGGATATGTCTAGTTTAAGGAACACTCCTGCCTTTCTCTGAGTAATCTTTCTAGACACTTGCCGCACCAAAATGAAGTTGTCATGCAAATGCCTCCCACATACAAAGGCCGGTTGGTTCGCAGCCACGATCTCCTTCATCCTCCACCTAACGTGATTCGCAAGCAGCTTTGCGAAAATTTTAGCCACGCTATGTGTGAGACTGATGGGACGAAAGTCGCCCACCTCCTCTGCCGCTGGCTTCTTTGGGATGAGAACAATGTGCGCTCGGTTTAGTTTGCTAAAGCCCCGACCATCACCCACATACAACTTCAGGAAAACTGTCATCACATCATTTTTGATAATGTGCCACACCTTCTGGTAGAAGGCAGCGATGAACCCATCTGGCCCCGGTGCACAATCCGGAGGCAAATCCTTAATTGTGTTCCAAACTTCCTCCTCAAAAAAGATCTCCTCTAGCTCCAACAATTTGTGGGTTTCCATCTCCAGGAACTCAAGATCCACGTCATCCTCCCTCGAGTGAGCTCTACCCAATAATTTTCGTAGGCCTCCGAAAATATCTCTTCCTTCCAATGTTGTTCAGTTATCAACTCGTCATTGTGCCTCACGTGCGGGATGAAGTTCTTGGATCGTCGGCCATTTGTCACAGCCTAGAAAAGTTTAGTGTTGGCATCACCCTCCCTAATCCACCTTAAGCGCGACCTCTGCCTTTCTATGGTCCTCTGCAAAGAGGCCATGCCTAACAACGCATGCCTGATAATGCACCTGAGCCATCTCTCCTCGGAAGAAAGCTCATGGGACTCCATGGCACAGTCCAACTTCAGGATGATGTAATTGGCAATGGCTATCTGTATCTTTATGTTACCCGTCTTCTTCTGCCCCCATGCCTGTAGAGCTGTCGCAGTGTTGCGAAGTAAGCAATCCAACCTCTTGAAAGGATCAAAGACATCCTCCTCACACACCCAAGCATCGCGAACCGTCTGCTCGAACCCCTCCAACTTCAGCCAATACATCTCAAAGCGGAACCTCTTCTTAGCACAGAAGGGCACCGAGGTTGTTAAATGCAGCGGGGAGTGATCAGAAATGTTTGTACTAAGAGCTTGTAGCAACACATCCGGGTAAGCTAGCTCCCAATCCACCGAAACAAACACCCGGTCAATTTTCGTTAACACCGGTTGCTCTCTTTCATTCGACCACATAAACATCTTCCCATGCAAGTATGGTTCCTTAAGCTTGCAATCATCCACAAACTCCTTGAATCTTCTCATAATCCTCCGGTTCAGATTATTGTTGCTCTTCTCGTCTGCCCTTAGTATCATGTTAAAGTCACCAAGAACCATCCAAGGCCCTGGACACACCGCCCTTCTATTGTGTAGTTCAACTAGGAATTGCATCTTCGCCTCATCCCCTTGCGGTCCATGGACCACCGTCACCCACCAAGCCGATCCATCCTTGGTATGCACCCTCCCCGTGAGTGAATGAGTATCCAAGGCAATGCTATCCACGCCCATCACCGTCGAATCCCACCCCAAGAGAATACCACCCCGAGTTTCCAACGCTGTCACATAGGCGAAGCCATCAAACGATGGCCCCAAACATTGCATTGCTATAAATGGGTCGATTACATCAAGCTTCGTCTCTTGCAAACACACTATGTTAACCTTGGCCTCCACCACAAACTCCCTCACCACGTTTCTCTTGGTTGGATTATTCAACCCCTCACGTTCCAACAAAGTACCTTTGGGTTCCAATCCGTAGATACCCGTTAGACACCCAACGCCTCAACCCGCACGACACTCATGCCGCTCCCAACACAGTCGATGATCCGGTAGCCAAGTCCCTCGCCGGCGGCACCTCCTTACCAAACAAGGCAGCGATGACCCTAATGTGCTGCTCCCTCAATGGCGAGTCAAATATCTCAGCCAACTCGGCAATGTTGTCCTCGTTGCCATCCAAATCCTCCGGAACAATCCCAAGCCCCTGCATGAGCACACTTTCTGCCTGTGTCGCCTTGCATGCTTTACTCGTCGGAGCCCTCTTAGATCCCCTAGTCGTGCGACGCGGGGTGAAAGGCTCGGCCTCCGGCCTAAGCGACAACTGCACCTCCATGAGAAGCAGGGGAGCCAACTTGAGCACAAGCTCATTGTAGAACCACTTGAGCTTCCCGTATGCCATAGCCACCTGAGGTGTCATCCCACTCGTGCATATTCGAATCTGGTTTTGCATGCCCAATCCAACATGCCGATCAGCCGGTGTCTCCATAGCCCCCTGAGAGGTCGCCACTTGTCCCAAATCCAACTCCCCCTTCATGCATGCCAAAGTGCAATCCATAATCATTAGCGGGGCGAGCTGCCGAGCATCTTGAGACAGGGCCACCCCATCGTGCGATGCGCCTTCCTAGTGGGGGCCAGCCTGCTCAATCCGCGCACCAACCAGCAGCCGCTCTAGCCTCTCCTAATCAGATGGGCCCGCCACCTGGCCCGCCACGACTAGACCACATCCATCCAGAGATCGGTTGGGCCACACCTGCCCAACCGCTGGGCCCTATCATCCAATCCCAGGCACATCGCGCCCGCCCACAGACATGCCGATCGCCGACCCCACCACCAACCACCGATCCCCCAATCTTCCAGCCAATACCTGATCTTCCTCCGGGTCCCTACGCTCGACCATGGGATTGACATCCACGACCCCCACCACCACCTGACACGAATCCTTATCTGGGCCAATGGCCCCACCCTCAGCCTTATCTTGCGCATGCTCTGATGCGACTACCTCAGCCTCCCTCTGCTCAGCGGCCACCACCGCATTGCTAGAGGTGCGTAGCGCATTTGAAATTTGAGCCTCCAGCCGCTCCGCCTCCCCCACATGCCGCTCCACCCCGCCCAAACGGTCAAAAGCGAAGAGACGGGTCGTCAACCTATCCTGAACTGGCACTTTGGGCCCGTGGCTTCCCACCCGAAGTAGTGGGTCCATCGGGGGAATCCGCCAGTCCCCATCCGCACCAACTCCAGCCAACCCACCGACGTGCTGCCTGCCCTCCGGCGCGCCACCTCCGCCGCCCGCGGTGGCTCCTCTCTGGCGCGAACTCCAAACTGCCAGACCAGCCTGCGAGTACTCGGTCCGTCGCCCATGTCCGGCTTTGAACCCGGCAACCCACTCTGCCCACTATCCGACGAGGCCCCCAGAAACCATGGCTCCTCCCCTTCCGAAAATGTCATCATCGAGTCCATATGAATGAGAACTTTGTGCTGTAGCGTCTTCGGCTCGAATAGCTCCCGCTGCTCAGACGGTTCCGGCACCGCAAGCCACCGGTGAGTCAGGATCTGCTCTGGCTCCGTCGTCCATGCCGTAAGTTTGAACGACGACATGTCCGCCCGTGACGAGGTCTCTGGTGCCACTGCCTCAATGATGCAAGACCCGCCCAGCAAGCTGTCCATCACATCAAGCTCCTAGGCATGCGGTGGAATGCCTTCCAACTCTAATCCCACCTTAAATTTCATGGCGGCAAACACGACTTGCGTCTGTCTGATCCACTGCCTGAATGACAGCCAATGCCCCCTGAACTCCAGCACCGGGCGGAGCCCCATCCTACTCCGATCCTCCCTCCTCGCGAAGACCACGAGAAAATCCTCCGGCCTGAACCAATGCACCGAAACCCTGTCCGGCGGGATGCCAATCCCGGAATCCAGCGCCTCCAGCACCAACGCCGGCGAGACCACCTCCCACGTACACCACCATGGCCTGCTAGAGCCTCCCCTCCAACTCATCCATCGCACCGGGTCCTCTTGACCACGCAAAGCTCGCCCGACCCGATCTCCGAGTCTGAATCCAGCTCCAGGCGCGGCGGAGCAAGATGGGTCCATGCCGGAACCTCTTGAGCAGGGCGCGACGAAGGAGGGGGCAGAGGTGGAGGAAGATGCCTCGGCTGCACCTCCCCACCTGCCGTGCGGGGGCCCGACAACACGCCCTCCATCCCTGACCGGCGCGCGACCTTGGCCGCAGCCTCACGCCTGAGCTCCTTGACCAGGGAAGGACTGCGCGGCCGCTTACACTGCGACGCGACATGGCCCGACAGACCACACCGGAGGCAGACGACGTCATTAGTACAATCCTTGAAGAAGTGCCCTTTCGCCAGGCACCGGAAGCACTTGTCACGCATATCCGACGAGACCTCCTTGCGGGGCGGCGACGAGCGGCGCTGGACGGGAGCCCGCCGTCCCTCCTCAAGGCGCCGCCGCCACATGGTCTTCTTGGAAGCAGGGGCCTCCTGCCATTGCGAGATCCGCCGCGACGAGCCCACCCCAGCACCTGCTGCGGCCGGAGCAGCCAGCACCACTGCCACCTCCGACTCCTCGGAGGCCGACGAGATCCCCAGACCGAAAACCACTGGCTGCTCTCCTTGGACGGACGAGGTGACCGATTGTGGGCTCTTCGCCATGGAGCGAATGGGGGACGGGGAGAAGCGGGGAAGGGAAAAGGCCGACAACCCGAGATGGACCGGACCCGGGGTGGCCGCCGAGGCCGGAGTGGCGCACGGCGGGAAGGTGGACGTCGGCGCCGGAGTGACGCACGGCGGGCTCACGCGCTCCCCAATTCCTACTAGACTTAGGCCAACTCCACCGTGCGACCCCATTCTGTCCGGCCCCGTCCGTTTGGGGTAAAACGGACAAATGAGGCGGCCCAGCGCACGACGGCCCGGACCCATCTGGTCCATTTTGTGTCCGGGTGGACCCATTTCGAGCGCAAACTTGCGCCGGGTTTGGGTCGCCACGGAAACCGAATGTACGCGCCGCTCGTCCGTGTCTGGCCGCGTGGCAGGGCGGCCACCTATCTCCCACCCGCCAACATCAATGCGCACGGGCGGCAGGCCCCACCTGTCATCGACCCAGTGGAAGGTCGCCGTCCTTCTTAAACGGGGAACTCGTGGACCGGTCGTCGTCCACACTGCCCCACTCCATCCCGCGGCCTCCTCGAAACCCGACAGCGCGAAACCCTAGCCCTCCCCCATCCTCGAGCTCGCCGGCCGGCCACCTCGAAGCCATCGGCTTCTGGAACCGCAAGGGGAAGCACGACCGCGAGGCCGACTCCTTGTCGGGGCGCCGCGCTGGCTCCATGAAGAAGAAGGAGGAGCCCGCATCTCCACCACGCCGGGCCCCCACGCCGCCCGCGTTCTCCATCGCCCCCATGTCCGCCGGCAAGCGCGACCGGCATTACATCCGCGCGTCGGTGTGCCGCCGTTATTAGGAGATGAGGACACCGCTCCCCTAGAGCAATGTCCACCTCCCCAACAACTGGCACTTGTCCACCGACCGTGTGCCAATCCCGCCGGTCCCGGCGAGCGGCCATGCGCGCCGTGAAGAGATCGAGCGCCGTCGCCGCCTCCTCCCCGACGATCTATACTACGACGACAGGTATGCCCTGGACTTCGCCCTCTGGGACACCTGGCTCAGGGACGAGCACGGCGTGCGACGTGCCTCCTTCTTCACCGGCACGGCGTCTGGGCCGCGGCTGCCACGTCGGGAGCGCGCAGCGCCTGCTCCCCAGGAGCGCGGGCGTAGGCGGGTGTGCGGCCTCATGCCCACGCCATCGCCGTCGCCTTCGCCGTCTCCACCACCACCTCCTCGCATGACAGAGGAGGAGGAGGCCCGTCTCATGGCGCGTGTCATGGAAGACTCCATGTACACGCACGATGAGCGCCAATGGGAGGGCCTGGAGGAGATGATGGCCCGCTCCGCCGCCAGCGAGGTAGCCACCCCCGAGCTGGAGATGGTGGCCGCGGATGAGACGATGGAGGAGGAGCCGGTGGCCGCGTTCCACCAGGCCTGGTTGGCCAGGGGTGGGGCTGGTCCTGCACTGCTCCGGAGATGGCCGCCGTCGTGGGCGTGAACTGGTGCGCCACTCCGCCGCGGTCACCGGAGCGGGAGGCGTCGCCACGGGAGGAGGTGGTGCAGGCACCTCCTGCCGTCCAGCCCGCCCGCGTCTACCACGCACCGCCGGCCCACCTCTGGACGCCACCGGCCTACGTCGACCTCGTCAGCGACGACGACGACGCTGGCGGCCACTGAAGACGGCGACGGCGACGACATCGACGGGCACGAGCAGGAGCGCGCTGGCGGCGCCGTTTTTTATTTTCTTTTTTTATGTTTAGTTATGTCCAGTTAGACGTGAAACTGAGCCATTTTGTGGCGACCCTAACTTAAGTTTTAAGTTTTTTAAACTGCGTTTATTTACTTTTTAAGTCATTTTATTTAAGTTTTTATGTTTTTTTAAACACGTCCAACACGGACAAGATTTGGGGTGCGGCCGCGTCCTGGGTGCACCCATGATCCATCGAACAGACGTGGACATGGGTGAAACCATTGCTGCATCAAAAGAAAAAAGTCGTCCGTTTAGGGTCATGCGGTGGAGTTGGCCTTAGTTGCCCTTGTGCAGCCAGCCAACCAAACACACCCTTGATTTCGTGTCCGCTCTTATCCCCCACTCCACGTTCTCCGCATAAGACGTCACCAATTCGCTCGACTATCTCTCGCTCCTCGCCGCCGAACCAATCCTTCCATCAGCCGCGGCTGAGCCAATCCTTTCCTCAGCCGCCCTCCATTCCATCCGCCACCGGCAGCGGCGGCGCTCCTCGCATCACGTCTCCACGCGCTACGTGGGCGGCATTCTGCTAGGCCAACCATCCGCCGTGAAGAACACAGACGTCTAATGGCGCCGCAGCTCCTGGGCTACTACTCGGTCTCCTCCTGGCCCCGGCTCCCGCAGGTTCCCCCGTGGCCCTGCGCATCCCACGTCCAGCGCCGGGTGATATGCTTTGGGCCGCCCCGCTGCCGCGCCGGCGCAGTCAGGGTGTTAGCGGAGGTGGACCCTGCGCTGGCCCTGGACCGCGGTGCGAAGGCGGTGGAAATCCAGTTTCCGACTGAGGAGGATGGTGTGGGGAATGAGGAAGACGGCGAGGCAGTGGACGAGAGGGAGAGGATGAGGCGGATGCGGATATCGCAGGCGAACAAGGGGAATACGCCGTGGAACAAGGGCAGGAAGCACAGCCCAGGTAGGATTGCACCCTAGTTTAATCCTTCAGTGGTAACTTTTGTGGAAATGTTTGATTAAAATGGAAGAAAAAGAGAGAGATTGGTACTGGTAGGTGGAAACTGTGTGATAGCAACGTGAGAACTCAACATGCCAGCGGCCACCTTTTAGGAAATTCATGTAGATGTTCTGTTCCAGAAAAACATGGAATAACTGCAACGATGAAGGTTTAAATGGATCTAGTAAATGACTTAGATAAGAGTTGCATATTGATTTGAGGAAACGGTAATGCCTTATTAAATTTAACTTGCATGTGTAGAGACGCTCCAGCGGATTCGGGAGAGGACACGGCTTGCTATGCAGAACCCCAAGGTGAAGTCATGTAAGAATTGTTGTTGCTATTTATATGTGGCGTCATGTCTTTTAATCCCTTGGTATTTGCGTAGTGTTACTTGAGCTAACTATTTCATAATGTAGGATTGTAGATAGCTAATTGAATACATTTAATTAATAGCAATATTGCTACAAGCCAAAATTGTTATCTTATATTGGATCGATTGAATGCCTGGGCACAATTGCATTTGGGTAACGCATGGTCTCTACCTCTCAAGTTTGCATCATCTGAGGAGATTAACCATCTCTAACTAAACTGGACAATACAAACACCCTTATGTCTTGGGGTGCTACAACGTTCTGGAGTTGCTTTATTTCATGGTGTAACAGATTGTCACCATACAGCTTCTATGTAGCTGTTTGTTTTGCAATGCAAAGGAAGGATAAAAAATTTCAGGACAGTGAGTTGGATAGATTATTGAAAAAATGTACGTTTAAGTATGCTTGGTTCCACATTTCTGGCTGTGGATACATGCAAATGCAGATATCATAGCCTAGAAATCTGGCATGTTTGCAATGAAATGTTCATCCAACCACATTTTATTTTGAGACACTTTCTAATTTATTGAATCATATGCTGATCGGAAGCAATTAACTTGGAATGTTTATGCCATCATTTCTTTTTGCTTTCTGCTGGGTATGTTTTGCAACCTTGCCAGGTAAAGCATGCTGAATAGTATTCATAAATGGTTCTAGGGCATCTAAATTTACTTATCACCAAAGAACTAGCCATGTACAGGGGTGCGTGGAAGCTTGCTATCCATGTGCCAGAACCATGAGTTGGTCGCGAGATCTTATGGATCTCACCTCTAGCCTACCCCAACTTGTTTGGGACTAAGGCTTTGCTGCTGTTGTTTGAAGTATGTATTAAGATGTAATTTTCCTGAATTCGTTTGCTATAGTTCTCTTTAAAATTGGGATCTTACATGAAATATGCAGTAATATGTTGATATGTTGCAGCAACATGGGTACTGCATGGCTGGTAATACAGATACTTCTACATATATAATGGGAAATGATTATTGTTATTATTATTGGTTTAATTACTTACAAATTAGTATAATGGTGTGGCATTACAAACTAACCACACATGCTACTTACAAACTATAATGGTGTGGTATTACAAACTAACCACACATGCCATAGCAGGCACAAATGTAACACTTGGTCCAACCGCAAAGGACCAGTGGGTGCACTAGTGTACGGTACTAGGTGTGATACCCATCGAAGCCTATATTTTTCTTGCATTATTTACTTGGCTCATTAATACTGTGTCAGTATGTTCAAGTTTTTGTCAGAAACAAGTTAATGCATTGTTTAGCTTGGCTAAAGAGATTGCTGTGCAGGTTAAGAAAAAGCTGATGAATCTCGGACATGCTCAGAGGTAGGCCCTTATTCTTAAGATTTATGTAGTACATTGATAAAACATTAACAATTATCGACAAGGTATTTTTCTATTTTCTTGTGCAACGTCTTACTAAGGGCATCTCCAACAGTAGAAGCTTATATGAGCACCTAAAAAAAAGGCAGCCCGGTGCATGTTGCTCCCGCTTGCGCAGGGTCCGGGGAAGGGTCCGACCGCCTTGGGTCTATTGCACTGGGCTGCCCCCCTTGTTTTTTTAGGTGCTCATATAAGCTTCTTCTGTTGGAGATGCCCTCGGTAAGACGTTGCACAAGAAAATATAAAAATACCAAGATGAAGCACTCACGTAAGAGCCGCAGCCTCCAACGCACATAATAAATCCATGGGTGCTTGGACCATTTAATTTGAACCAAAAGCCCACCTAAGCGTCGCCTCTAAATCAGGCACTCAACACCAACTATGTGACCGGGATTGGAGAGCAACGGCTGGGAATTTATTCCCTAGCGCCCATTTGTAGCGCCGCGTTGGAGATGGCCTGAACCATTATCCTCCATAATTATAACACCCTGCTGTGTGCTGTGCTTTGTAATGGTGGGTTTAGTCCCACATGGTTTACTTTAAGATGTATTAGAGTTGCGAACCATACCAGCTGGATTGACGCCCTTAGAGTTGCGAACCATACCGGCTGGATTGACGCCCTTAGAGTTGCGAACCATACCAGCTGGATTGACGCCCTTAGAGTTGCGAACCATATCAGCTGGATTGACGCCCTTAAGAGTTGCTAACCTTACCAGCTGGATTGACGCCCTTAGAGTTGAGTTGCGAACCTTACCAGTTGGATTGACGCCCTTAGAGTTGCGAACCATACCTGCTGGATTGACGCCCTTAGAGTTGTGAACCATACCGGCTGGATTGACGCTCTTAGAGTTGCGAACAATGCATGACTTGATGAAGTAATTGTTGTTGTTTCCCGCCACATTTAGAGAGACTCTTAAGATATATGATTGTGTTCATGGAAAATAATATTTTTGTAAGTACATGTCTCCTTTTTTGTCCTTGCTTGCATTGTAAAAGACGTGTTAGCAATTTTGGCCTTTTGGTGATAAAAATTAATTTTTTGTAAACATTTTTAATATGAGTATCAAAGCACTTCTACATCAACATGTTCTCTATATTTTATTGAATATGTTCTTAAATGCCGACCACGCCCATTAAACTACGGAACAATATATCTATCAGTGGTGTGTGATGAAAGCCTACTAGATTTCCTCGCACATGTGTGCTTCCATTTCACCTCAATTATTGATAGCCGTCCGATAAAATTGTGTGACATCAGTGACGGTGCCATGGCCCAGGGTTGCCTTCAGCCACCAAAAGTCGGCCCATCAGGTTGGCACAGGACCCCTAGGCCGGTATACGGCTCCGGACTCCAAATGAGCTCTCCAGAGCTCGTTTTGTCAACTCATGAGTTTAGAAATTGACAAGCAAGCATGATGACCTACACAACATAGACACAAACGAAAGAATGTGGGCACGTGGCATATGTACACATCATCCATCATGATGTGTATGTGCATGTGGGAGTTAGCACAAGATATGCAAGTAAATTTGATGCACGATACAAGAATACGTCATCCATGATGCAATGATACTTGTTATGCTCAACACATGGGGGACAAAAGGTGTAACAAGTATATGATGCATCAATACTAATATGCATAGCATTCATATCAATGTAAAACATATTACGCACACAATTATGGGAGCATGCAAAGTAAAAGATAGAGCAACCTAACAAGGAAACTATGGGGATGTCCTCATGGGCAATAGTATAAGCATGGTTGCAAGCAAGACAAAGACTTGAAAGAATACAAGGAGAAATTGAACAACATCTAAACAATGCATGTACAAAGCACGTTGTTCATGGCATGACATATGAAGGGAATTGCTCAAATGATGCAAAGGGAGCACGCCAATATCATCACAAGATATGCAAATACCATAGAGCAAAAGTTTGTCATCTCTGCCATATTCATAACTCAAGTTGAATTTAATGGGGATGGCATAGTCACCATGATAAGATTGCAAAGATTTGAATTTTCATATCTCATTCATAGCATATGACCAAGCAAGAGGGTTATCGAACATGATATGATATATGAAGTTATGACAAGATATCCTATGTAGCACGGTATCACAACTACTCAACATAACATACTCATCATCACACACATCATAGACGGGTGTCAAATCAAAGCATGTAGAAGGCCTAATAGCATGTGACATAGTAATAGGAGCGTCAGAATCATGCAAGCAATCCATATCCACTAGAGGGACACACACATCACCATCACCTATTTTGTTACCTTGGGAGTCCCACTCATGTGAAGTAGCTGTGGTGGAAAAGACCATCTTGTGGCCAACGTCATCATCTTGATGGAATCATGTGCGGGGTGCATCTTCTTCCACCATGGCCATTGTCTTGTCCAAAGGAGGGCCGAAGTTGTTGAGGATCGAGGTGTTATCATCCATGAGACCTAGCACCAAAGGAGAGGACACAATAAAGGTAGAGGTTAAGTTGTTTGCATTGCAAATGGCCTAACATGATGTAACACCCTCGATGCGACTATAGCTCCCACGTGTCGAGGCACGACTTAGAGACATAATCGCATTGAAGGCATATGTCGCAAGTTAGGCAATCTTCACAACATCCCATGTAATATAGATAATAAAAGGGGAGATAACATAGTTGGCTTACACTCGCCACGTCAATCAAGTACATAAAATAGCATTACATCATCCAAACACTCATGGCCTGACTACGGCGCCAAAATAAAAGACAACCCAACATGCGACATGGTCCCGATCACCCCCAACTGGGCACCACTACTGATCATCAGGAAAGGAAACATAGTAACGTTGAGAGTCCTCGTCGAATTCCCACTTGAGCTCGAGCGCGTCACTTGGAGCGGAATCATCAGGCCCTGCATCTGATGTAATAGTAATCTGTGAGCCACAGGGACTCAGCAATCTCGCACCCTCGCGATCAAGACTATTTAAGCTTAACAGGTAAGGTAAGGTAAATATGTGGAGCTGCAGCAAGCGACTAGCATATATGGTGGCTATCCTGTTCGCAAAAAAGAGCGAGAAGAGGAGGCAAAGCGCGAACGGATAACTAGAGGGCAACCTGCGGCAAGCATTACTCCAACACCGTGTTTACTTCCCGGACTCCGCCGAGAAGAGACCATCACGGTAACTCACACTATTGATTCATTTTAATTAAGTTAAGGTTCAAGTTGTCTACAACCGGACATTAACAAATTCCCATCTGCCCATAACCGCGAGCACGACTTTCGAAAGTTCAAATCCCTGCAGGGGAGTCCCAATTTAGCCCATGACAAGCTCTCACGGTCAACGAAGGAATAGACCTCCTCCCGAGACGTTCCGATCAGACTCGGTACCTCGGTTCTTCAAGACACTTCGACAGGTTAAAACAAGACCAGCAACACCGTCCGAATATGCCGACAAATCCCGATAGAAGCTGCACATATCTCTTTCTCAGGGCATACTCAGATAGGTCAAGCTACGAGTAAAACCAACCCTCGAGTTTCTCCGAGGTGGCCTCGCAGGCTGCCTGGTTCGGACCAACACTCAGAGGAGCACTGGCCCGGGGGGGGGGGGTTTAAATAAGATGACCCTCGGGCTTCGGAAACCCAAGGGAAAAAGAGGCTAGGTGGCAAATGGTAAAACCAAGGTTGGGCATTGCTGAAAAAGCTTTAATCAAGTCGAACTATCAAGGGGTTCCCATTATAACCCAACCGCGTAAGGAACGCAAAATCCGGGAACATAACACCGATATGACGGAAACTAGGGCGGCAAGAGTGGAACAAAACACTAGGCGAGAGGCCGAGCCTTCCACCCTTTACCAAGTATATAGATGTACTAAGATAACAAGATAATATAATGATATCCCAACAAGTAAATAATGTTCCAACAAGGAACGGTCTCCAATCTTCACCTGCAACTAGCAACGCTATAAGAGGGGCTGAGCAAAGCGGTAATATAGCCAATTAACGGTTTGCTAGGACATGGTGGGTTAGAGGTTTGACATGGCAATTTGGGAGGCTTGAAAAACAAGTGGTAGGCATCGTAGTATAGGCATAGCAAAAGAGCGAGCATCTAGCAAAACAAAGATAGTAGTGATTTCGAGGGTATGATCATCTTGCCTGCAAAGTTGTCAGAGTTGCATGGATCCTCGAAAGCAAACTCAACGGGCTCCTCGTTAGCGAACTCGTCTCCCGGCTCTACCCAAACAAGACAAACAAGCAAACGGAACACAATCAACCACGTGCAAAGCTCAAACAATATGATGCAATGATGGTATGCTATGCGGGATGCATATGCAAGATTTGATAAGGGATGCATGAACCTGGCCTCAACTTGGAATTCCAAGTGTGCCACTGGAAAGGTGAGATGAAATCGCTTGAAAACGATATAAAGATCACCGGAATCGGAGTTACGGTTTGGAAATGACAAGCAATTCAAATATGACCACGTTCTGCGATTTACAGCAAGTAGCCATCTAAATGCAACGAGATGAACACGCTACAACACCCAAACATGGCATCAAAATACATGGCAGGAATTCATTCAAGATGCTTAACAAAAGTCTAGCACTGAGCTACGGCCAATTCATCCATTAACAGGTTCAAACAAGCATGGCAAAAATGCATATGGTAAACAGATTTCAGACTTAGTGAAATTAACACTTGTTTGGAATCTCAGATCAGATAGCACTCTTTGGAGCAACAAAACTATATGCTACAAAACCTGAACATGGCAAAGTAAAGCATGGCATGGAGCTACTCAAAGAGCTTAACAAAAGTCCCTTAGTGACCTTGAGCCAAAAGGGATCAGAAAATACAATTGCAAGCATGTGAACATGGCAAAAACATAATCAGTTCTCAGACTTAGTGAAAACTGGAGCATGCTGAAACAGATATCAAGTAGGCATGTTTACGAGTTCGATGCACTCACTATAGAGCAAGTCATGACAATCTGAGCATACACCCATCAAGAATACACAAAATACAAGCTAGACATGGCAAGAACAATAGCATAGCATGCACGGATCAACTGCAACATCCTCGGCAAAATTGCTAATAAGTAGACAATCTGACCAGATTCACGAAATAGCAAAAGTAGAGCTCGATTGACTCAAATTAGGGTGCTCCATAATTGCAAACAAAGACATGGATGGATAGAGCACTACAAGATTAACAAAACATCCTTACTGATCATCCTCAAAAGAGGCATGGATCACTAGGAAACAACATGAACATATGGCCATATGAGATAAACAGCTCAAGGACTTAGTGGAAATGCTAAGTCCTTGAAATCAGCATTACCAAGTGTCTCACTTTGCAAGCTTGTGCTAGTCACCACACACATCACAAAAATACATGGGTTGCATCTCTGAAAAGATGACAAAACCCTTAACAAAACATATGTAGAGCTCATGGACATATCATGCACACAATAATCATGGCAAAAATGACAAATATCTAAATGGAGCAGCAGATCTGACAATAATCTCAAGTAGCCCTCTTCTAACAGCATTTCGGGCATCAAGATGAACTCAAATGAAAATGATGCAATGAGATGAAATGATGTGCTCTCTGAGACGAACATTTTGATATGCTATATGCGCGAAACGGAGCTACGGATGCAAAGTTACGGCATGATGAATATGGGCATATGAATTAGGGTTTCGGGGATAAAAGTCAACCCTCGAGATTTTTGGATCCAGATCTGCACTGTTCACGCGCGGGTTACGAGGTTCGACGGCCGGAGCTCGAGTTCGCCGGAGAAGCAGGGG